>NW_027211701.1:957500-982500 GCF_022749685.1 Semicossyphus pulcher
TTACTGTCTTTGTGAGCCGGAGAGCTCCGATTGAAATGCTGCGATGAAACCTGAGAGACGCGAAACAGAGAGCGGACACTCACACCGTGTGAGAAAAGCACCTTCACAGAGACACGTATCACATGACCGACACGCCTCAGAGGCTGAAGGCCCGATCAGTACACACACGGCCCTGCGTGCTCTTTAAAACACAAGTATTTAAACTTCTGATGGATTGATTACTTATTATTGTGTGATGACAGCCGAGGACAAGCTGGATTCTTTCATCCATGTCCAAACTGTCACGTCTCAGCGCTCTCTGCTCGTCTGTCTGTCTGTCTGTCTGTCGGTCTGTCAGTCTGTCTGTCTGTCTGTCTGTCGGTCTGTCTGTCAGTCTGTCTGTCTGTCTGTCGGTCTGTCTGTCAGTCTGTCTGTCTGTCTGTCTGCCTCTTTAGCCCCACAGGCCAAAGTGCTCATCAGGTGGTGGACGGATACTTGATCTGTCTGTGCAGCAGCTTGTTGAGCGGCCCAGAGCTTCACAATATGACTCTATGAGCGAGCCGCTGTGTCTGAGGAGAGTTGGTGTGAACTGTTTAAAGGGAGTTTTTAAACATGGACACATTAACATGTGTATGCTGTGAAGGACTGTTTACATGGTCTGAGTTTACGACATCACCTGGACCTTTGAGCTTTACCTGGTGGGCAGCTTCTAAATGACTCCTTCACAGTGAGTCTGCCGTGGTGAAGGCAGGGGGACACCTGGGTTCAGGTACCTGAGGAACAACTGGGCTTGGAGACTCAGGGAACACATGACCTGTCTGCTCGTGGACAAGGTGCTCAAACGTCTAAATGCATTCACTGGGATGTTTGAAGCACGGCGAGAAAGCAGGTGTCATTAAAGAACCGGCAACAACAGGATAATTAATGGATCACATCAGCTGTGTGTGCGCAGGTCGTTAGGCGCTCGTTAAGAAGCAGTCCAAACTAAGCTTGGACTTTCCATAGGAGGGTCTGTTACCCCCTCTGTTACACACACACACACACACACGCACGCACACACGCACGCACACACACGCACACACACACACACGCACACACACTTACATCTCAGCAGTGTGTGCACCTGAATGGATTTGAGTTTACGTGGTTGTAGCAGAGCCTGCAAACTTTACATCATTAATAAGCCTAAAAGGGTGTGTGTGTGTGTGTGTGTGTGTGTGTGTGTGTGTAACAGTAGATCATTGGTGTGTGCCCTGGTCTCCATTTGGAAGCATTTACAAACTCCAACCAGTGAAATATCAGACTCTTCCATAGGTGAGTGTTAGAGTTCGAGCCCCGTCCGCCTTCAGCCGACATTTAACTAATTAAAGACTTGATTCTAGAGACTTTTCTCAATTGGAAAACTGACAGTTAAACCAGCTTCTACTCCGTTTGAAGTTTGAAGCAGTGGGTACAACATGCTGAGCGTGATGACAGGCAGCGCTTGGCCACAGGTGTGCTCAGAGGTTAAAGTGAAGTTCTCCATTGTGGAGGTTTTAAGGCTGCTTTCACACCTGTTTGTTTGATCCGGATCAAAGACCAAATCGTTACAATGTAGCCCCTTCACGGCAGAGGAGGACGATAACAGCTATTTCAGACTGTTCACTAGACAGGTAGAGCTGGGTGTCGTCTGCATAGCAATGAAACTAATGTTAGAAATGTAACCTACAAGAAGACAATAAGAAGAATATTGTTCCTAGAATTGGGCCCTGCGGCACACCGTACATCAGTCATATTAAAAGCAGACTTTAATGCAACACATTTTCTTGTCGTCTTGGCGATGTACATTTTCTATTACTAAGATTTCTGATAAAGAAGAAGGTTAGGAGTTGGTGTGTGACTGACAGACCAGTGACGGGGTGTGTAAAGTGGCTGGGCGGCCATGTTCAAGTAGATAGATCAAATGAACTGTTGATCATTGAACACAGGCGAACACGCTGTCTAGGGCCGTCGTTCTCAAAAGTGTGTTGCGGAGCTGTTTTCAGTGGGCGTGGGTGTGTGCTCGGAACAAAAGAAAATTAAATCGTGTAGCAGCGTAGTTTAGTCACACTCAGTGACGGGGTAATCCCAGCGACATTCTCGATGAGCACGACACTAGTTGCATTTAAAGATTTAATCTGTCCTCCTGCAATTACCGTATAGTGCCATTAGGGGGCCCCCAAGAGAACGAAACTGAAATCTTTGAGAGTGTCAGTTTAAGTTGCAGTTTTGAGCATATGTCTGTAGAGGGAATGTGTTCCTCTTATACACTGCACCATCTTGGTCGAGCATTGTAGCGTTGTCTGTGATGTTCGTGTCGTCTCAGGTCCAAACGGCACCATTGTTCCTTAAACATATTTGAGTGGAATTTGTGTCATTAAGGAGGCGGTGGTGGGTCCTGAGGCGAGGCCAGCTGAGAACCACTGAGAGCCTTTAAAAAGGATTTCAGATGAGGCCTTTCTTTCTCGCCGTCCAGCAGACGGTCCAGGAGGCGCACAAACTCCTCTTTGAGAATCTGTTGATTTTACAGGTGGTCGTGTGCACGAGGACAAAGACTGCAGAGGCAAAGCAGTGAGTGGGTACCAGCTGCACAGTGGTGGGTCTGCTGCCCGAGCTCGTACTCCTCACCTCCATGGTTAGTGGTCGGGCACCATCATATCTCAGAGAGCGCACAGCGCCGTGTCACACGCGCTCAGGACGAAGAGTCTTATCTGTCTCTGTATCTGTTTTACAAGCTTTAACTGATGAGCAGGCTTTAGTGGGAACTTGGCAGCAGAACAGGAACATCACAAACGCTCTGTTTGACAGCGCGCTCCTAACATCCTCTGTGCTCATCTGTCCTGTGAGGCAGACAGGAGAACAGAGTCCCTGTAAGAGACGCACACAAGCACCTGTTAGAGCCCACATTTAAAACACGGGTCAGATCATCAGAGACGCCTGAGGCTGACTTCTATACGTCTAAAAGACTCAAACACAGACATGGTGGTCAAAGGTCAAAGTTCACTGTGATCTCTCACAACGTTTTTGGCCATAACTGAAGATTTAAAGATGACACAATTTCAGCCAGTGATGCCATGTTTTATCCAAAAGGTCAAGGGTCAACTTCACAATGTCTGGGTAAAACCTTTTTAGTCCCGATCCGGGGGCTGCAGCCTTCGGAGGGCGCGTTTGAAGGCCGATTCCGTCACAGCGGCGCGTCGAAGGCGGACTCTTACGCAGTGCGAGTACACTTTACATGTCAATGTTTAGAGATACACACGTTAAAAAACAAAAGGGGCCTTAAAACTTTAAATTATCTTTAAAATAGTATGTTAAGTTAGGTGACGTTAGTTATGTTAGCTGGTTAGCCAGCTAGCTACCTGTTGCTAGGTTACGGGAGCAGTGCTTTGTGACGCAAAGGTAAGGGCGGGAACAGCTGGCGACGTAAACAGGAACTCCTCCATAGCCCGGACCGTCTCATTCCAGGTCGGCGTATAGGCAGACTACGAGTGACTCGTCCTCCGTAGGCCGCGTCCTTCGAAGGATGAGACACAGCTATTGTCTCATACTTGTGAAAATGTTATCTCAGAACGACCGGAGGGAACATCTTCACTTTTAGCAAAAATGTCCATTAAGTCGGTCAAAGGTCAAAGGTCAAGGTCACTGCGAACTCACATTCATCCCATTCTTGTGAACATGATATTTTACCTGTGAAATTTATTGCATCTGATTTATTATTACATATTTTATCTACCCCAGAGAATGGTTGGACAACCTCGCCACACTCACCTGGTCGCTACTATCAACAGGCAACCTCAGGAGTGAAAAAATTAAGACAATGCAGAAGTGTAAAAAACCTGCAGTCCCTCGAGTGTCCACTGGAGGCTCCAGAACTAAACATGTTTACAGCCTGGTACAAAAAACTGTTTAGTTATAAAGAGCTGATTTTATTGTTCACGATAACTGTTAACACACCTGTTTTAATTATATTAAGCCTTAAGTTAAAGGGGCGTGGTCACTTGATTGACAGGTGGGTCCTGCTGGCTGTGTGCTAGAGGTGAACACAGACACACAGACACTGACCTTACCTTCACCTGTTCGTGTTGTTGGAGCCCCTGGGTGACGTCACGGTGGCTTGGTCCACTCTGTCCACAGGCTGTGTCTGCCGTGAGAAGTGACAGCACATGCTGAAACACAGATCTTCATGTCCCTCCTGTGTGCGATGCGGTGCAGCCTCTCCTGTTTAATAATGCTAGTAAACCCCTGGCCCCGCCCACAGGTACACGGTCATTCTGTGTGAAACAGACGATGTAAACTGTAACGTGACTGATGGCAGATTCATACGACCACCAGGCTGTCACTCACTGAAGACCCAAATACAATCATAGGTCCAAAACATTAGAGCTGTTAGTCCACGCGTTCGTCCCCTCCCATTATTCACTTATGTATTTATCCGAGCTGAGTAATCATTTAAGCAGCAGTCTGCTAATCTGCACTCGTTTAAATGTGTACACTGCCGGCTGATTGGGTTAGTACATGGAAACGCAGCGACTGATCGCTAATCATTTATGCGCTCTGTAAACTGTCTATATTCCAACACAGGATTAAATAAACGGAGGATATTTGATGTTTCTCATGTTGGAGCTGAACGTGCTGAGTCTGACCTAAAGCTCTGTCTCACACACTTCAACATGTTTACGTCTCACAGCAGATTTTCCACAGGCAGAGCCAGAGACACTCTGCAAACACTTGTGAACAGAGCGAGACAGAGACGCGGCCTGGAAGGACGGAGGCGCTCTCATTCATGAGACAGGGACGCCTCCAGGGACGCAGCTGGGGGGCAACACAGACAGGACAGGACGGAGACATGAGTTAAACCTGGATTACATTCTGCTCAGACACAAAGTGACCTCACGTCACCATCAGCGGGGCTCTTCTACAGGTCACAGGAATGTGTCTGTAAATTCATGGACGATACGTTTCAAGTTATAACCATGCAGTTTGATTCGATAAGATTTCATTTTCCATCATAAACTAATTCTATAAAAGAGCTCTGCTCACCTTCAAACAGATGTGTTTCATTATCGACCAAAGAATACGTTTCTACACTGAACAAAAATAGTTTACAAGTTAACGAACTTGCACAGAAGGGAAGGAGCACACAGTGTAAATACACACGGGGTAATCAGACACAGGTGAGTCTAACAAGACACAGGTGAAAACAAGAAGGGCGGGGCACACAGTCACAAAGGCAGGAAGTAGAGCAACATGAGGGTAGAATGACAAAATAAAACAGGAAATGATACTAAACAACAAATAAACATCTAACTAAACAAGGATCACTGGTGACTGTTTAGGTGTTGAAAAAGGTGTTCCACAAGGTTCCACATTGGGACCACCTGTTTTCTCTGGTTTTACCAACATCGTCCTTCTTGTATGCTCATAATGTTGTGTTAATCTGTATGCTGGTGATACTGATATTTACATGAATAACTGACACATTAACAATCCATAATTCTTTACAGCTTGATTTAAACTGGGTCCAAAACTGGTTCCTTAGCAGCGAACTCGTACTGAAGAAGAAGAACCCTACAGCGTGCTGTTCTGTAGGAGAAACCATCGTTCACGTCCCTTTTGTCTTTAAAACTGATGCTATATGATGTGATATATGATTATTCATGTTGGTTAAACACGACCTGCAAATGTTCACACTCAGAGATATGAAGTGCCTGGGTTCATAACGTCGTATGAAGGAACACAGCTGGTTAACCTCCCTCCTCCTCCTGAGCTGTGTCTGATGAACTCTCCTGCTGCTTCCAGCTCCTTCAGGCTGACCAGTGCCCAGTGTGATGAGCTGTTAGCTCGGATCAGTACCAGGATGCTGAGATAACTCCATCAGGACGCAGGATTCATGGGACGCAGGTTTAGCTCAGTAGTCAGAGTCCTTGCTGCGTCGGCCCTTGCCCCCGTGTTGCACGTCCTCCCCGCTCTCTCTTCCTGTCTCTCTTCACTGTCCTATCCAGTAAAAACAACAAATATGCCACTTTGCCTTTGATACTTTATTGATTAATGTATGTGACATGGCAGCGATCAGCTGATTGCAGACTGACTAAACTTCAGCCTCAGTACATTCTCCCACCACTGTCTCTCTTTCCCCCTCGACCTTCTGTTTACATTCTGCTCCGACCACAGGAAGCCATTTTTAAAGCCCTGCCACAGACAGAGAGCGTGTGTGTGCGTACGTGTGGGTAGCTGGGTGAGTAATTGTTGTAGGTTCTGGCAGGGGGCCGGTTCACCATAAACAACACTCCTGAAAAATGGAAATCTCAGCAGCGAGAGAGGCGGCTCGACAGAGAGTGAAAGAGAGAGACCGTGGAGAGGATGGGAAGAGAACAGCTCACTAATGTGCACCTTTACATGTGAAGTCTCTGTGGGTGTCAGTGGGGACGCTCAGACACGATGCTTCCTGTTTCCTTGTCTTCAACAATAACTTTAGAAATGACTACAAAAATGCATTTGTGAATAATTACACAAATAAAACAGAATCATTCGGATGAACAGTTTCACTCTGTATGCGTCTCCTGCTGAGCTAAACACAATATCAATACACTCACTTTGAGTCGCGCTCACACCGACCTCGTGCGTCGCCGTGGCAGCGGCAGACAAAACACAGCTAAACTAGCTTAAAACAGCACATCGGTGAACGGTCTGAAACATGCTGACAACACTTACACAACACTGAAAAGTCAGTCTGCATGTTTACGAAATACAAACAGCTGAGCAAACATGTTCAGAGTGTACGTGCATGACATGTTAACTTACCTGAAAAGAGAGATAACGATGAAGAGGCTCAGACACGATGTTTCCTCTCTGACAGCTTCACTGAGAGTGAGAGCGCCCCCTCCTGATCTCTGCAGACATGACTAATCAATTACAAGCATCGTCTCTCAGAAGGCTGAACAGGTAGATCACAGATTAATTACTCAGACAGGAAGAGTTTGTAAAGCATGTGAGTCTCTGCAGTTATATTTATGACCTTTTAACTATGATGTCACTTTCTGATGTCACTTCCTGTTTTTAAGACTTATGAACTTATTAATGACTGATCAGCTTTCAGATACATTTCCATCTCTCACAGGGACATGTTCAGCTCCAGGCCGACTCAGACCTTTAACATCATCATTCTTACTGCACGTTACTTCGACATCATCGATCGTACAACTTGTGGAGTGAAAAACGGAAGTCTGAGATGTTCCAGTTTGTTTTACACGGATTGAAAAACGTCCCTGCGGCAGCCGGCTCGCGCAGGAACCAGTGAGTCTGTTACGTTTCCTAAAGTTGAGGGGTTCACTCTCATCCTGCAGGTCTCCCGAGAGAGAACAGACAGGACGTGACCTCAGTCTGAAATAGGGTGTTTGGTTGCTCGTATAGACGGAGCTTCTTCAGATGATGTCACAGCAGAAAACGAATAAACCTCCAAAGAGCTTCAGATGAACAGAGATAAGAAAGACGTGCATCAGAGGGTCAGGCTTGGACCGTCCTGTCACATGCTGGTTTAGTGTAAAACGTCCTGTCGTCTTCCTCTGCAGAGGAAGCGAACAGAGCAGAAGTGAACAGATTGATGTCACTGCGGTTAACACATAGAACAGACGCAGTGTTTATAATTCTGGATCCAGCAGCAGTCTGTTCAATAAACAGCCTGACACTCTGATTTATCGCTGCAGCCCGGCACCGTTAGCTAACTCTGCTCTCTGTCTGTGGCTGGCTCTTCTTCTGCAGCTCACGCACGCATGCACAGATCAGGCTCCAATAAACACTGAAGGACAGCACAAGAATTAAACTGTAATTATTCGTGTAAAAATAACTGAAGCAGCAGCGGAGAACTGGGCCATCTGAATGCTGCTCTGACACGAGCATCTGATCAGAGCAAACACGGCAAACTGTCCCAGGACAATTCATCAGAGAGAAAAGTGAAGGAACGACTAAACGACAGGGAGCGCTTCCAGAATGAGCACCAGGAGCCTCTGCAGCTGGAACCAGACTCAGCAGATCTTTGGTGCAAAGCTTTAGAGGTGGAAGGCTTTTATTTGTATGGAGCAGAGTACGATCAAGAACATCTCACCACCAGTGCAACCTCTTCAAAGGGTCAACCACAGGCTATCAGCACAGTCACGTCTGGGAGACCTGAAGGGTTTGATTGGAGGACGGTTGACCGAACCACGACCTCTAACTAAAGGTCACCGTGACTGCAGGAATGTACTGTTCTGCTTCCGTTCTGCAGCAAGAACACTGAGCGGATCAAACGAGTGAGCGTGTGAGAAGGCTGAAAGACTCTCTGAGGCCTCCCACACAGGAAGTGGATTCTTGTACACAGATTTATTGGAACAGAAGTTGTGACACACACTGTTGTTGCCCCCTCACAGCTAGAAGGTTCCTGGTTTGAATCCCGGCTCAGACGTAGTGGGCCTTCCTGTGTGGAGTCTGCATGTTCTCCCTGTGCATGCGTTGGTTCCCTCCGGGTACTCCGGCTTCCTCCCACAGTCCAAAGACATGCTCGTTAGGTTCACTGGTGCCCGTAGGTGTGAGTGTGAGCGTGAAAGGTTTTCCGAGCAACAGGTAGGTGTAGACCCTGAGCTCGCTGGAGGGATGGCATCTTCTGGTCGGGGAGCATCTCAGGATCCCCCTGGATGATTTAGCACCTAAAGTTTAGTGTACCTGTTCTAAGAGAAACCCCAGCTGTCTGGAACGTACAAGTACGTTCTTTCAGTAAATCAAGTATTTCAAGCACAAGATCTCTGCCTGCACTGTGTCCTTCACTTCTGTCTGTCTTTCTGTGTCTGACTTCCCACGTCTCTCCCTTGGTGGTCCCGTCCATTGAGTCATGCTTCATGTTTGATGTGCAGTCATTATCACAATCACATTACCCATTCTGCCCTGCTGTATAGAGCTACTGTATGTGGGTCTGTGTGTGTGTTGCACTGTCTCATGTTAAGGCCAATGTAATTAGCAGTCTGACCCCGTGGCACAAGACAGCGCCAGCCCTGCTAATGACCCCTAATGACCTCACAGCTGTATGTCTGTGTGTGTGTGTGTGTGTGTGTGTGTGTGTGTGTGCACTCGATCAGTGTTGGAAGAGTTACCGTTCTGTTGATATCTCTGTGAACAGTAACACAATCCTGGAAGCTGTCACCTAACATCGCGCATCGATTATTCGGCTCTCTGTAAAGAGATATTCACTTAAAACTGCAGACAACAATCGGCTCTCGGATGTCATCTCTTCACTAGCTCAGTTGTTGTGTGTTGTGTAGCTACAGCAGCTTGTAAACAACACCCAGCACAGAGAGCGAAGTCTGGATATCTTCTGTTGCTTATCAGAAAGACGGTGAGTAACGTCAGCTGCAGCCACTACAGCCAGTGTAGTGCACATGTTTGAGTCATCTGAGTCAGAAGCATCATCTAATCATAGTTAGCAGTTAGCATAAACATGCTATGTTAGCTGAAATGTCCCTATTTGTTGTCAATTCTATGAATGTAATGCTAACTAATGGCTCTGTAACTTTAGCTAATGCTGCTGAAAATATCATTAACAGGCTGAACCAAACTCATCAATCAGTGATTTGCCTATGGATGGCGCTAACGCTGGGCTAAGACTCGGCTAACGCTGGGCTAACACTGGGCTAACGCTGGGCTAACGCTGGGCTAACGCTGGGCTAACGCTGGGCCAACGCTGAGCTAATGCTGGGCTAACACTGGGTTAAGGCTGGGCTAATGCTGGGCTAACACTGGGCTAACGCTGGGCTAATGCTGGGCTAACACTGGGCTTAGGCTGGGCTAATGCTGGGCTAACGCAGGGCTAACGCTGGGCTAATGCTGGGCTAACACTGGGCTTAGGCTGGGCTAATGCTGGGCTAACACTGGGCTAACGCTGGGCTAATGCTGGGCAAACACTGGGCTTAGGCTGGGCTAATGCTGGGCTAACACAGGGCTAACGCTGGGCTAATGCTGGGCTAACACTGGGCTTAGGCTGGGCTAATGCTGGGCTAACACAGGGCTAACGCTGGGCTAATGCTGGGCTAACTCTGGGCTAACACTGGATGTAAACAGCAGAATGGCTTTAACAGACATTTTTGACCAAACTCTCCCTCTGTCTGATCTCAAGAAAGATTTTAGTAAAATAAAATAAATAAAGAATTGTGTGTTTATTCAACGCATCCATCACCCCCAACAACCCCCTAAACCGACTGACCCTATTTACAGGGCGGAAGGTGCACGGTCTAAGGCGCAAGGCACTATGTGATTTAGGGCGTGTCTGATGCACTTACAATTACACAGCGCACAATCTGGGCGCAAACCGAGGCACAAAGAGGTTGGCTTAAATCACTGGATTATTCATAGGCGTGTTGTCAGCATAATATGAATCAAATTAATCAGAGTGTCAGCTCTCATTCCCTTTAAGAGCCCGGTGCGCCTGCAGGCAGGCGTGTTGTTATTTACACGGCGGATTAGAGTCATTCTTCTTATATGAACCGGACTCAGACCAGCATATTTAACTTGTTTCTTTCCACTGTGCCCCTGCACACGCAGAACACACATGTCACAGTACGATACATGTCGAAGCACGGATTGATGTTAAAACCACTGAAGTGATCTCACTGCCCAACAGAACCGAGCATTAAGAGAGATGGTGTGAACGTTTACGAGACACAGCAGGTAACTTCATCGATGATTTAAATCTCCAGACGGACAGGATCTGATGTTTATTAAAGTTCTGTGTGCTGACCATCAAAGAAAGGTCGGCTGGAAATGTTTCTTTACTTATTGTTGCTGCTGGATCACACGGCTGTGATCGATGCCACAGGTAGCTATGTCTGAGGATAATTATAAATTTGCCTCTTAGTTGTGTGTGAGAGTGTGTGTGTGTCTCTGTGTGTATAAGAGAGAGCGTGCATCAGAATGAGCGAGCCAGGCGGAGAGCTTGCTGTCTCTGCAGTTTTTGACCCGTGTGTGGCTCGAGCAGGAATCTCCCTGAGGTGAAGCAGGTGTATGAAGCAGGTGTGTATGAAGCAGGTGTATGTGAAGCAGCGATGAGCTTGTTCACGTCTTCCTGCAGATCGGTAACAAACTGAAAGCAGTATCATGGTTTAAGGACACGAGGGAAACAGAAGCTCGCCGTCTCAGAGTCCCTACTAGCCCTCCAAATAGCAGAGACAGACTGCGTCATAGACTTGAGACTAGTCGCTTTCTGTGTCCTCAAGATAGCAATGCGCCACCCTTTTGCAGCTTTAGTTTCTCTCTGCAGAACATCATGACGTCTCTGAGAGTCTACATCTGCTTCACTGAGATCATGAGATCACCGGAGATCTCACAGGATCATACAAGATCACGTTAGGGGGACATTGCCCCCCACACATGATAATCTTAATAATATCTTTTAGTGAGGGATGTTCCATGTTTATTTGTCAGTCTTTGTTGTTGTTGTTGTTGTCTGCATGTCGTGTGTTTATGTTTTATCATGTTTGAGCTGCTCCAGTGTCAGAGCCTGCCGTGTGCACGTTTGCGATCAGAGAGAAGAACATCAGTCCGTATGCTGCGTTCACAGTCTACATGAATGATGAGGTGTTCAGGTGTTCATCGTAAAGCAGACGATAATAAAGTTTTTAATGAACAGTGATACCCGGCAGCTCCTCGGCTCCAGCGAGGTTAACTCTGCGTGACCCGATGATTCACTCCACTGAAGTTTGACAACTCAAATAGCTTCTATGTTTAGCCCGCCGTCTGTGTGTGTGTCCTGTCTCCAGCAGGGCCTCAGGCGTGTTGTTGCTTACCTCATTAAACCATGAAAGGACCAGCAGACCACCATCGCACACACACACACACACACACACACACACACACACTGCAGCCTATTGTGCTGTGTGGCAGCAGCGTGGCAGTGATTAGTGTCCGAGTCTCTCATGTCAGAGAGAGATCCAGAATGTCACTGAGCAGCCATTCACACACTGATGAGCTGCATGTCGAGTGTGTGTGTGTGTGTGTGTGTGTGTGTGTGTGTGTGCAGGCCACACACACCACTACAGGCTCAGAGAATCATTTCTCTTCGTTAGTGTTCGTTATTAACGTGTAGCCCGCAGACACAAGAAGACACACACACTCGCAGTACACGGCCCCCCTCCCAGAGTGTGTATTGTATTATAGTGAGTGAGCCTCTCCTGCCATGTAACCACGGTGCCATGCAGCCGACGGTGGCTGAAACAGACTTCCATTAGAAGACACGGGCTGCAGAAAGAAACAATGCAAAAGTCCAAAATAACTGCAACGACAGAAACACGCTGCACTTGTCGGCCACTGTAGCGTCACACAGACAGTCAAACACCAGTCTCAGAGAGAGATAAAAAATCAACCAGCCTTTCCTCGACGACACAACATAGTGAGTGTATTCTTTCAGCATTCATGGACAACACACTCTCACTCACAAGTCTTCAAATACGACCGCCAAGCCCAGATCTCAGGTTCACTCTGGTTACGTTTGTGTGGTATCATGAAATCTAAAAGAAACGTTTGAAAGCACTGAAAGGAATAATTCGACATGAGAAAAATTAGAGCAAAACACTTTTACTAAAGAATTCAAAAGTTGAGCTTGTCTGAATCTGGCGGGCGGGACCTATACACTGACAGATGTGGCACAGCTCTCTGTTCAGTCCCTCCAGGAAGAAGTCGTTCACGCAAATTCAACCAATTGCCGCAACTTTTCCACAAATTTGACCGATCATCCTGTTTCCCTGCAGGTGTGAAGTCGTACGTCACCAAACTCACCTCTTTGAAGTTCAGGACATTGATCCCCTGAGGTCTGCGATGTTGTATGAACATCTTTCACTGTTTCTTAAACATGTTTGAGCGCTGCATGCTACAGCAAGCAGCTGATCGGTGCTAACGAGGCTCTGATGTGATCGTCTCTCTTTCATGAGCTTCCTAATCCGGCCTCTGGCTACAGAGTCTTTGAAGAGACACAGTGAATCCATGATAATCAATCCAACACTCGATGTCGTCTTATGATCACTTATCGTGTTTCTGTGCTGAAAACTGTTAGCGCTTCGATGTAGATTCTCCTTTGCACATAAAGATAGCATTGCAATGTGCAGTGAGAAACGTTTTGACACATTTTATTTTACATCTTGTCCCAGAAATCGACAGGAAGTGATGTCAGAAGACAAACAGCTCTCTCAGCCAATAGATGCTTTATTGGAGCGTTTGTCGCTCACAGAGGACGTGTGATGTGTTCAAGAGAAACCACTGCAGTGAAATCGGACATCACAGGAACAATCACAGAAAGCTGTGAAATCCTGCAGGGACAGCTGATGGTCTGAATCTGAGGGACACTTCGTCCACGGCAGCATTGTTGGTTCAAAGGCATCTTTTGGCTTTGTGGTTGCATTAATAATTTTGTTATTACAAATGTATGTTTGTACCTGTTCTGTTTGATTGCATAATAAAGACAAAAATAACCTCCTAGGTTCCCCTTTAGCAGAGCTCTGCAGCAAGTAAGCTGTCATCAATATACAATATGTCTGGTTATGATAACAGATATCGTTTTAAAAAGCACAACCAGGTTAGACTTTCAGTCTGCAGTCGTTTGCAGTCGTAGTTTGGTGAACAAGTGAACATACGCTAGGTGAGTAAGAGAACGTTATGTAACCATATGTTTGTAACTAATGTATGTTTGTAACCTAACTTAAATAGGAGTCAACTCTTTAAGTAAGTCATTCATCACTTTTTGTTTCCCCAACATGCCATAACAAGCAGACGGTTGCACTCTTCATACGACATCACCTGACGTCAACATGACATCAGGAATATAACCTGAAGGACAGCGTCCACAAATGACACCAGGGGAGCCTGCAGAGTGTGACCGAGCAGCCTGTAGAGTGTGATGGTGTTCAGTGCTTTATTGTCAGCATCTTCTTCTTGAAATCACGCAGAGAAATGAAGAGTTTTTAACCCCAGCTCTGCAACCAGGGGGCGCTCTCACCAGTGAACTGACCTCTTACAGCTGACTCCCTGAGGTGCAGACCTTCCTCCATCCTGGTTCCATGAAGCCATCTTCTCTAAACAGCAGACATGCCAGCCCACTCTTATCAACCTGGAGCCTGTCCAGCAGCCCTCGCTGGGCCTCCGTATCACTGCATGAGTGTCACAAACAGGAAAAAGGTGACGAAGGCCATTCTTCTCACAGCACAGAGGACACGTAGCTCCACAGGAGACATCTTTCTCTGTGGGACTGTAGAGACGCTGCACCGAGCTCTGCTTGATCATTGGTTTTATATATGTTGACTTCTAAAACAGCGTGTAACATTTGGACCTTATTTGTTGACCTGATTGAGACTCCTGGTGGGAGTCAGTGATAAGTTATTTATTTTATGTTCGTTATAAATTACAAACTCCAATGAGCTTCATTATAATGTCATGCTGAATTACCATGGAGACGGCACAGTGACAGTCATTTCCCGTATCTGTGTCACATGGGCAAGGAGCATACAGAGCTGAAAAGTGAAGCCAACGCAGAACGTCCAAACCCTGCAGTTCCTCTGGTGTCCACTAGAGACTGTCTCCAGCAGTGAGTCAGTCCCCATAGAGCCCCATGTTAAACTTTACAGCAGAAATAAACATGTTTACAGCCTGGTACAAAAAACAGTTTGGGTCTCTATAGCTCATTTCTCTCTTCATGACCAATTGGAATTGAGCAGGAATTGTGCCTGTGATCAGTGCGTCAAGAACGGTAGCCTCTGTATAAAAAAAAATATATATATATATTTTAGAGGATCTTCAGGGAGAGAAGAGCCTTCAGGGAGAGAGTCTTCAGGTAGAGGGTCTTCAGGTAGAGGGTCTTCAGGGAGAGAGTCTTCAGGGAGAGGGCCTTCAAGGAGAGAAGAGCCTTCAGGTAGAGGGTCTTCAGGTAGAGGGTCTTCAGGTAGAGGGTCTTCAGGGAGAGAGTCTTCAGGGAGAGGGCCTTCAAGGAGAGAAGAGCCTTCAGGTAGAGGGTCTTCAGGTAGAGGGTCTTCAGGGAGAGAAGAGCCTTCAGGTAGAGGGTCTTCAGGTAGAGGGCCTTCAGGGAGAGAAGAGCCTTCAGGGAGAGAGCCTTCAGGGAGAGGGCCTTCAGGGAGAGAAGAGCCTTCAGGTAGAGGGTCTTCAGGTAGAGGGCCTTCAGGGAGAGAAGAGCCTTCAGGGAGAGGGTCTTCAGGTAGAGGGCCTTCAGGGAGAGAAGAGCCTTCAGGGAGAGGGTCTTCAGGGAGAGAAGAGCCTTCAGGTAGAGGGTCTTCAGGTAGAGGGCCTTCAGGGAGAGAAGAGCCTTCAGGGAGAGGGCCTTCAGGGAGAGAAGAGCCTTTAGGGAGAGAGCCTTCAGGGAGAGGGTCTTCAGGGAGAGGGCCTTCAGGGAGTGGGTCTTCAGGGAGAGGGCCTTCAGGGAGAGAAGAGCCTTCAGGGAGAGGGCCTTCAGGGAGAGAAGAGCCTTTAGGGAGAGAGCCTTCAGGGAGAGGGTCTTCAGGGAGAGGGCCTTCAGGGAGTGGGTCTTCAGGGAGAGAGCCTTCAGGGAGAGAGCCTTCAGGGAGAGGGTCTTCAGGGAGAGGGCCTTCAGGGAGAGAAGAGCCTTCAGGGAGAGGGCCTTCAGGGAGAGAAGAGCCTTTAGGGAGAGAGCCTTCAGGGAGAGAAGAGCCTTTAGGGAGAGAGCCTTCAGGGAGAGAGCCTTCAGGGAGAGGGTCTTCAGGGAGAGGGCCTTCAGGGAGAGAAGAGCCTTCAGGGAGAGGGCCTTCAGGGAGAGAAGAGCCTTTAGGGAGAGAGCCTTCAGGGAGAGGGTCTTCAGGGAGAGGGTCTTCAGGGAGTGGGTCTTCAGGGAGAGGGCCTTCAGGTAGAGGGTCTTCAGGGAGAGAGCCTGTAACTGTAACTGCACAGCAGCTAAACCCATCAGTGCCCAGTTATCCAGCACGTGGGGTAAACAGCAGGAGGATTCACGGCATTGCTTGATGAAAATTGTAAATTCAGTGCAGCATGTAACAAGACAGGGACAAGCCCTTAGAGGTCACACCGGTGATAGTGGGAATATATATCAGCTTTTGAAACTTAGAGCAGAACAGGATGATCCCATTTTACTTAAATGGTTAGCATACCACAATGCACACAGGCCCCAAAGCACAGAATGAATTTCTGAACATCATGGCCCATACGATCATTCGAGGCATTGCAGCTGAGATTAGGTCTCTTCTGATTGTACAATTATCTGTAAGTGTTGCTGGATCTCAGGATGTCTCTGGTGCTGAACAGGAGAGTGTCTGCCTGCGTCATGTTGACCTTGACCTTGTCCCTCATGAGGAGTTGATTGGGCTGTTCAGGGTGTTGAAGACAACAGGTTAGGGCATTGCCAAAGTAGCAACTGATGTGTTGTTGAGGCTCAATCTGTTCATGTCTTGCTTACGCGAGCAGAGTTACGATGGTGCCTTAAACATGGCAGGAAGATAAACAGGTGCACAGGCAATTGTGATGATGCAGCAGCCATTAGCCCTCCATGTGCACTGTGCAGCTCACTGTGTAAAAATCTGATTACACAGGCTGGCTGCTAAGCCTCACCACTGATCCGGGATTCCCTGTCTTGGATCCATCAGTTAGGTGTCCTCTATGGCCAGTCAGGAAAGTTTAAGAACATATTTGAATCAATCAACCCCTATGTCCAACAAGGTGGATTGTGCAGAATACTGCTGTGAGAGCTGTGCGAGGGCAGTATGAGCAGGTACTAGGCAGCTGAGAGCAGATGGCAGAAACTGCATCCAAGACAGCTTCAACTGCCAGGGGCTTATTTGAGCACGGCAAAGGCAAGACTGCGTAGGGCCTCTCACATGCCTCTGCTGTTCTTGGAGAGCTTGAATGCCTTATCATTTCACTGCAGAAGAAAACTCAGACTCTCTCTGGTATGCCACCTGCAGAGTGTGTGCAGTAATCTCTGTGGGGCAAGAAAAATGACGAAACCTGCACTTTTTGAGAAAGCAACAACATTGATGGAATCCATTGAGACACACTCAAGATGATGTGCTGGCAAAGCAGTGGATCACTATAGGGCTATACACTATAAGTGTTAGACGGTGTGGAGGTTCAGTTTGACGACCAGGACAGTCTAAATGCCCTGCAGTGCAGTTGCCTCTCTTTCCCAACAAATACCCCTGTAGCAGTAGTGGAGAGGCAGCAGAGGTCCTCAGGAGGCTTCCAGTTAAGGTGTGGGGGTTGTTTGACCAAACTGAAGTGCTGGTCAGAATTTTGTTTGTGGTGTCTTCCTGTGAGGCTGAGAGGAGTTTCAGCGCTCAGGTTTAAGACCTGGTTAGGGGCTACCATGGGCCAAGAGAGACTGAACGGCATAGTTGTCTGTAATGTACATAAAGACAGGCCGGACAGTCTGAAGAGGGAAAATATCTGCCAGCATTGGAACCTGAAAAACACATTTGGTGCTTTTGTTCATTAGTACAGTAGTGTGTATACCAGTGGTTCTCAACCTTTTTTGGGTACTGGAACCTCTGCATATTTTCAGGCAAGGCAGGCAAGGGTCCTCAGGGACTCCTACCCCCTCTATTATATAAGTAAAGTTACTGGAAACCTTGTGGTACTGAGTATGTTCATTGCACTTTTTTTATTTCATTTCCCCTTGCAGTTAAACCAGGGAGCCCTGTTTGAGAACCCCTGGTGTTTAGTTTGGTATAGGCTCTTTTATTTCATAATGTTTAGTTTTTAATATACAACAGTACGCTCACTAACTATTAATCTTTTATTATTTCATTTAAAATTGCACACTTTGTGTGACATACTTGTTCACAGCTCCTATTTGAAGCGTTGAGACTCTGAGTGAACAATACATCAGTATGTTTGAAGGATATTGTGGTTGATTTATTTGGTTCTTTTGTTGAAGTAGCTTTTAGAAATGTTGCTCTTTTTGTTCTTGTAAAGCTGTTGCAGTAGACTCAGGCCGGTGGCACATGTTGACTAATGACAATATAAATGTATCAGAAAAAGTAAAATACAAATTTTAACACTGAAGATTCTTATAGATGAGATAGCACCATGCTCGTGCCCTATAAAAATTTAAGTTATTATTTTTATTATTATTATTATTATAATTATTATTATTA
Organism: Semicossyphus pulcher; assembly: GCF_022749685.1. Lineage (NCBI taxonomy): Eukaryota > Metazoa > Chordata > Actinopteri > Labriformes > Labridae > Semicossyphus > Semicossyphus pulcher. The sequence goes on from NW_027211701.1 coordinate 975,635, forward strand.
TCCATGGAAACACTGTGGATTCAACTCCAAAACTATGGACGGTGAAAAAAACATTTAGATTTGCTCTAATAACATTGTTTATCATATATTTCTCTGACTTTCAGTTAAATCTTCTCTGCTGCACTACATGACCATCACCCCACTTCCTGTTTAGCGTTTAAGTGAGAATATAAAATATAAGTGAAAATATAAAATATAAAATATAAGTGAGAATATAAAATATAAGTGAAAATATAAAATATAAAATATAAGTGAGAATATAAAATATAAGTGAAAATATAAAATATAAAATATAAGTGAGAATATAAAATATAAGTGAAAATATAAAATATAAAATATAAGTGAGAATATAAAATATAAAATATAAGTAAGAATATAAAATATAAGTGAAAATATAAAATATAAGTGAAAATATAAAATATAAAATATAAGTGAGAATATAAAATATGAAATATAAAATATAAGTGAGAATATAAAATATAAAATATAAGTGAAAATATAAAATATAAGTGAGAATATAAAATATAAGTGAGAATATAAAATATAAAATATAAGTAAGAATATAAAATATAAAATATAAGTAAGAATATAAAATATAAAATATAAGTAAGAATATAAAATATAAGTGAAAATATAAAATATAAGTAAGAATATAAAATATAAGTGAAAATATAAAATATAAGTAAGAATATAAAATATAAGTGAAAATATAAAATATAAGTGAGAATATAAAATATAAGTGAAAATATAAAATATAAAATATAAGTGAGAATATAAAATATAAGTGAAAATATAAAATATAAAATATAAGTGAGAATATAAAATATAAGTGAAAATATAAAATATAAAATATAAGTGAGAATATAAAATATAAGTGAAAATATAAAATATAAGCGAAAATATAAAATATAAAATATAAGTGAGAATATAAAATATAAAATATAAGTAAGAATATAAAATATAAGTGAAAATATAAAATATAAGTGAAAATATAAAATATAAAATATAAGTGAGAATATAAAATATGAAATATAAAATATAAGTGAGAATATAAAATATAAAATATAAGTGAAAATATAAAATATAAGTGAAAATATAAAATATAAAATATAAGTGAAAATATAAAATATAAGTGAAAATATAAAATATAAAATATAAGTGAGAATATAAAATATAAGTGAAAATATAAAATATAAAATATAAGTGAGAATATAAAATATAAGTGAAAATATAAAATATAAAATATAAGTGAGAATATAAAATATAAGTGAAAATATAAATATAAAATATAAGTGAGAATATAAAATATAAGTGAAAATATAAAATATAAGTGAAAATATAAAATATAAAATATAAGTGAGAATATAAAATATAAAATATAAGTAAGAATATAAAATATAAGTGAAAATATAAAATATAAAATATAAGTGAGAATATAAAATATGAAATATAAAATATAAGTGAGAATATAAAATATAAAATATAAGTGAAAATATAAAATATAAGTGAGAATATAAAATATAAGTGAGAATATAAAATATAAAATATAAGTAAGAATATAAAATATAAGTGAAAATATAAAATATAAGTGAAAATATAAAATATAAGTGAGAATATAAAATATAAAGAGTAAATGCAAAAGAGACGGTGCCTAAAAGAAAAAAGAAAAGATTTCACTGTATTTAGACTTTTTTACTGACGTGCTGCAGGTAAGACGTGTGTGTGTGCGTGTGTCGTGTGTGTGTGTGTGTGTGTCAGTGCAGAGACACCACTCAGGTCAGGGTCTCTAAGAGAGAAAAAATAGATCCCCCAAAAGCCTGGTAATAGTTTAAAGCTGCACTCTTTCTCACACACACACACACACACACACACACACACACACATAAGGAGCGGTAGGAGTGGTGTTATTATTGTAATTGTGCTGCCAGTTTGTCTGTGTGTCACCCTCATCCTGCCCCTAAATCCGACTGGACAACAAAGTGTTTGAACAGCCAATTAGGACGCAGACGCAGCGTGTTAGTGACAGCTGGTATTAGAGCTGGATTTGTCCTGGTCGGGTGAGGAAGGGGTCAGTGGGTGTATGTGTGGCCTAAAGAAAACTGTGATGATACACGCTTCCTCCAACACGCGCTTTAAATCGGCTTCAGTCAGACCAACTGAGACGGTGGAGCCGCTTTGTGCTCCTGCTTCTGCTTTTACCCTGAAACACATTCACACAGACTCTGAGGTGTCGCTGTGCCGGAGTTACAGTCAAGAGGAGTCCCTGTATGTTAGGACTCAACAGAGATGGTTTCTTTATTTCTGTGTCCTTTAAAGGTTGTTTCCTTTAAAGGACACTTTAGTAACGTCAACACTGCACGAAGACTCTGTGACAAAATGAAACGATATTAATGCAAATCAAAAACTTTGGTTTAAGAATGTAAAAGTTCTGTTAATGAATCAGAAGGTGTGTTTCTGTTTCACTCTGAGGGAGGCTGGCCAATAGGAAGATGTCTTACAATGTTCTCACCCACAAGAGGGGCTAAAGGAAGCTACAAGGTTACTTTGATGTCTTAATTAGGCAATCAAACAGGACACTTAAAGGTCAATAATTTACACACTGCAATCAAACGTACACACTGCGTTCACTCTCAGATCTGTTTAAAAAGTTTTTCTTCCTGAAGACAAACGTCTAATATTTAGACGCTAACATGCTAACATGCTAACATGTTGATGTTTTGCTGCTAATGTTTAGCATGTTACTGTAGCATGCTAAACATTAGCACTGAACACAAAGTAGAGCCGATGTGTTTGAGATTAGCAGATGTGTGGTCATAAACAAGTCAGAGGATCTTTAAGTTCATCTGTGAACATGTGGTGCCGTTTCAGGGCCCGATCAGACAGGCAGGCGATTTTGCAGGTTTTAAAATGCCTTTTTTTGTAGAAGCCCACGGTTAAAAAAATTCATTCATACATACATATGTACATACATACATTCATCCGATCCAATCAGAAGAAACGCCAATGACGTCGCACTTTCCTGCTTTGAGTTGAAGTTTTTTCAACGAGGCGCTCGGAGTGTTTCCTCAAAAACGCGAGGCGCTCTGCAACGCCAAAGCAGCGCCCCAAAAGTGTCTCATTGAAAACAATGACTCAAAGCCCCCAGCTGCTGAAACGCGCTCTGTCTGATCGCGCCCTCATTCTGCACATTTTATTATTTACCTGAAAATACGAGCAGCTGCTGTCGTCAGTCTCAGAGCCACGGTAAATATTCTGCTACATTAATACTTCATCTTGTCTGAAAAGGTTAATCCTGGATTTCATCCTTATGTACAGACGTAAGGGCTCAAATGTAGTTTTCAGTAAAGCTGCTCAAACATCGGAAGTGAGTCTGAGCGCTCGTATCGTTTTGTGTAGATAATATTTCAGTAGTCTAACGTTGAAGTTCACCAGCTCTTATGATGGTCATTTATTTAGTTTGTGCCGGTTGCACAAATTCTAGCTTGACGGGACATCGAGTCGCCGTGTTCGTGACAGGAAGGGGAACGGAGCAGGCTTTCCTGCCTGGGTGTGTTTTGTGCAGGTGTAGAGACAGGTACCATCTGACACTCGCCCATTAGTAACTGTAATGGGTTAGTATAAATGCTCCCACTTGATACGACTCATGGTTTGTTACAGCCTTTGGTGTGTGATAAACTTTACAGTGTTGCAATGTGAGCACAGCACTGCTAACGCCGGTCACTCAGCACGACACCTGCCCAGGTGTCCTCTGGTTCCTGACACACTACAGCTCCATGTCTCACCACGACACCTGCCCAGGTGTCCTCTGGTTCCTGACGACTACAGCTCCATGTCTCACCACGACACCTGCCCAGGTGTCCTCTGGTTCCTGACGACTACAGCTCCATGTCTCTCCTGAGGCTGTGACTCCTCCTCCTCCTGGCCTCCTCCCGTCAGATGCATATGAATGAACACTTTCTTCATCTTCAATGACAGACTGAGAATTAGATCCATATTTATTCATGTAAAACCAAATGAACAATAAATGACCCCAGACGTCACTGCTGTGTTTTTATTAATATATTTGTTGAAAATATAATCACTAAATAATTTCCCTACACAGTGATCCACTGGAGTCTCCAACCTGCGAGTGTCTCCTTCAACGCTGGAGACTCATAAACGTTTGATCTGGTCTCTGCTCCTTTAAAGTGATCTCCTGTTTGTTTTCTAACGCTGCCTGTTCCTCTGTGCGGTTCATAATGTGCACACCGTCACACAGAGACTGATCATCCTGTGGGCTCTGAGAGCGTTACAGCCTGATGCTGCTGTGTCTGTTCATGTTACATGCACGTTAAAGGGTTTATGATCTCATCCGCGGTGCTCATCTAAAGTAATTTGATACTGAAAAGTGTAAATGTGTTTGTAGACTAGCACAGACCTTTAGACTGTTGAAATGACTCCATCATCTTATTTAAAGAACATCTGAACGACCAGAGGACAGGAGAGACGTTTGCCTCCTGCACCAGCAGCCGCATGTGATTCTTTAGCTTTGTGATATTTAGAGAGTTAGCACTAAGATAGATTATTAAATTAAAATATGTAAATTAAAGCAGATTGATCACTGTACCCTCTGCAGCAGCTCTGTGACATGATGTGATGCTGACAGAGTAAGACTACCTCACTGTCAAACCTGACAAGTTAGTTCAACTCAAACCATCTGAGGAAACCGATTCCCTTAAACCATTTAAGTTTATTAACTCAAATATTTTAAGCATAAGAATGTTTTTCAATTGAGTCCACCTAACTTTGGATTTATTGTTAAGGTAACTTAACTAAGTTCATCTTACTTAATTGATTCAAACTACTATAATATATTTAAAACAAGTTTATAGAAATTTTACATATAAATTAAAATAACTCACTTGTTTTAAGTTCAATACACTGAATGGAATGGGTTCTATATACTTAATTTATTTAAGTAGTTTATCTCAACTTAAACCTGTCCTGTGTCTTCTCATTTCATCTGAGGAAACCGATTGCTTTAAACCTTTTAAGTTTCATTAACACAAAACAAACACTTTCAACTGGAACAATTTTCAACACTTTATTCAGCTCAATGCGTAGCACTTACAACATGCACTGAGCCATACAAGGTAAACATTTTAATGTAAAGAATTATTCACATCAAATCAATATTTTATAATATGTAATACGGAACAAAAATCTGTTTAAATATTTAATTACTTTTAAAAAATAACTTTTCTGTATTATTACCAAAATGCAGCATTAACTTAATTCTTACACAACCGTAATTTACTGTAAATGAGATCAAATGTTACATGCTTAAGATTTTAGTCACATCTATTCATTTAAGACCAACATTCAAGTATTAAGTCACAAGTTAAACAACACCATGAAAACGCAGCGAGTGTAAAGACACCACAGCTAAATATTCCAAACACCACAACAGAGGAAAAAGCGCCTCAAGTTCAAACAGAGAGCCAAGAATAGTCCAAATAAAAAGTCACCAGTCCTGCAGTCAAAAGTCTGCGGGACATCACAACCTGGTCCTCGGTGACGATTCAGACATGTTGATTTTTAACGGAGACAAGCAACCTCCTCTTCATCGACCACGGCCACCGGAGCCACTGCCTCCTTCAGGAAGGTCTCCAACTCATTCTGAAATGAAAATATATCTATATGATTATTGTATTGTCCACGTCCACAAGTAATACAAAGGCTAATGAGAAAGAAAAGCACTTTTCACTGTCTCAAATGTGTCTCTGATCATTTTCAGTTTACTTGAAGGAAAGTCAGAAGCCACACATTGAAATCTCAAATGGATCAGATCACAGATGTATCGTGTTTCACACATAAATATATTAGACTTTAGTCACCATCTATATCCTGAATCAGAATGCGCTGGAGCTGACAGATTGAACTTCCACCTTCCAAGCTAACAGCACTAGCCTGTTTAATTAAATGTGTTTTATATGATTCATTAAACAATATGCATAATAAGCTAAATGTAAATCCTCTATGGGCTTAGATGCTGCATGTATAAAACATTTGATTCAACAGTTAAATATGAGTTATGAGAAAATGAATAATGTGGTTAATATTGTGACACAGATTATGGATGTGTATTTTTAAGACTAGACAATGTGAAGCTAACCCCTTGTATAAAGTATATCCGATTAGCGATATGAACTTAAGCATCCTGCAAAACTGTTAATTATGATTCAGAAATGGATGAATGATACAAAGAAATCTCACCTTGTAAATCTGAGTAACTCAGATGAATCCTCTGTGAAGTACAGTGGTAGGTTAGCCACAGCTGTTGCTCGACCTGCACATGTGCAGGTTTCTTCCTGTTGCACAGATGGACATAAAGTATATTTTAATATATGATTACATATTAGGAGTGTATGCTAAATAAACCCACATGTGTCATTCATTAATGCATCCTTACCTGCCCCTCCTAGGCCACCAAAAGTTCTTCAGAAGGTGTCATCGAAACCTCCTTCATCTTCTTGTTGTAGCGCTCGCACAGCTGAATGTTTATAACATGTCAAGTGCCGGTGAAAAAAACATCGCCCACAAATGTACTGTGAGAAGCAGTTGTGCCATGATGTTACATGCTGCTAATGTCTGAAATGTTATATGGAGCATATTAACATGTTTGTATCTGTGGGCCATGTCAAAACGTTTTTCATCAACCAAATTAGATTAGATTTCTTGATTATTTCCTCCACAATCCAAGAGGGCGGGGGCAAGACTGAAAGCAAAGTCTAGTCCAGCTAAACTATGATAAGTATTAGCTTACATGAAGCTAATTAGGCTAACGTCAGAAACCTTAGCGATATCAGAATATCAAGCACAAGTAA
>NW_027211701.1:987500-1025000 GCF_022749685.1 Semicossyphus pulcher
AAGACTTACACGGCCGTGTCACAGAGACTGACACTGTAGCTACTGTTAGGATAACACGAGGTCACACCTGGTCTGTGTGGTGACCTCATACAGTCCACCTGTGAGCTCAATCAAAGGCCTTAATGCACCAAGTCTGTAATAAAAGTGACTGCACAGAAACCTGCTCGCTCGATGACTTTGATCATTCTGTGTTTTTATTTTCTATCTGAAAAGTCACGAGACAAAATGTTTCCTTCGAGCAGTGAGGAGGAACTTTGTGCCCTGAAAATATGGTTTCATTATTACATTAACAATACAGCATTTCTCACTCACTATAATGTTAGTTATCACTGAGATTCATGCTGTTATTTATTAGTGACCCCCGGCTGGCTTTGAGCTGCACGCTCTGTGTGTGCGACAGCAGTGACATCATCCTCGGCGTCCGTGGAGACGGCGTGCTGATGAGCTCACGAGTCCACGACAGAGAAGTGTCTGTGCAGCGAGCAGGAGGACAGGATGACTGAGTGACTTCAGACAGACGAGAGTCGACGTGTTCTCAAATCTTTGGTGCTATGAGTTTTACTTTGCACTGAAGGATTTACATGAGCACCATGCTAATCAATACATGCTAATCAATACATGCTAATCAATACATGCTAATCAACACATGCTAATCAATACATGCTAATCAACTGTCATTATTAATTAGAGAATGTGTTGAGAGTCAGTGTGACATCAGAGAAGAAGCAGAATGACTGTAACACAGAGAGCAGCAGTGACAGTGCTTCAACCGGCAGCTGTTAGAGATAGTCATCTGTGTGTGTGTGCGCGTGTGTGTTTGTGTGTGTGTGTGTGCGTGTGTGTTTGTGTGTGTGTGTGTGTGCGTGTGTGTTTGTGTGTGTGTGTGTGTGCCTCAGGCTGCTGCAGCTGATGTAATCTGTGTATCAGCTGTCAGTCAGTTTACAGACAGGTAGCTGATACGTCTGCTCCTCTCTCTGTCCATCTTCTTCTTCTTCTTCTTCTCCTTCTCCTTCTCCTTCTCCTTCTCCTTCTTCTTCTTCTTCTTCTTCTTCTTCTTCTCGTGCAGGATTATGACAGCAGGCTCTGAGGCTCTGAGTCCCCCCGGTCGCTCACAGACATCACGTTCAGACGCCTCTTCTCCACGCTCCAGCCTCCCTCTCTGTCTGTCTGTTTGGGAGGCAGATGCAAAGTAACGAGCCCGTGTTAGAAATGTTCTGAGTGATGAGGCAGATGTTCGTGTTGAAACGAAGCAGGGAAACAAACACTCATCTGAAGTGCACATACCTGAACGCTTTACCTATGGTCAGCCCCTCCCAGTCACATCTCGTGCTCACGTCACCGACGGAATCATTCAACACGAAGCCGTCCGGAGCTCAGAGACGCTGCTGCGTCACATGACCCAAAACAAACACAACAATAAACAAATAAACAAACACTGAAACACGTCAACCCAACCAAAGCTAGGGTTGATATTAAACTGTGTGTGTGTGTGTGTGTGTGTGTGAGTGTGTGTGAGTGTGTGTGTGTGAGTGTGTGTGCGTGCATGTGCGTGTGTTCACAGGGTCACAGAGGCCGTGTGGGGTCAGAGTGTTAAAACAGGCAGACAGAAAGTTTGTGACCTCTGACCCTGGCTTGTGCCTGGGTCAAAAAGTGTAGCTTCAACACACACACACACACACACACACACACACACACACACACACACACACACACACAGCTCCCTTGTTAATGGATCTGTTTTGGCATCTATTTCTGGGTTGTGTCTCGGGTATAAATAGATTCACCTTTGACCCAAGACACGGACAATCACAGGAGCTGTTCACACACACACACACACACACACACACACACACACACACACACTCACACACTCTGTCTCTGTCGGTCCTGCAGGTTTTGTTTATTTATTTGTTTAAATTATTTCAATGTTTACAGATGTTTTGTTTTTTCCTCTTTTTGCTGTTTGAATCTTTAAAGTCGTGATCACGTTTCCTCTTCCTGCTGGCAGCGGCCAACTTTAAGTTCTGCTTCAAAATATGGATATGAGAGCAAAACTGTTCACACTGATATCCAGTCTTTGTTGTTTGCAGGTAGAATAAGATTTGAAAATGTATGCAAGTTAAAAACTTTTGTTTGCAAATGAAAAGGTTTTGGTTTGAGTCAGACAGAATCTGTTGGGCCGGGCCGACGCAGCAAGATGTGAGACAGCTCTCTGTTGGCCAGGAGCGACGCTGCAGGATGTGAGACAGCTCTCTGTTGGCCAGGAGCGACGCTGCAGGATGTGAGACAGCTCTCTGTTGGCCAGGAGCGACGCTGCAGGATGTGAGACAGCGACGCTGCAGTGCAGAGCACGACTCTACAAGAAACGATTATTTCTTTGTCAGAATAAAAGTATAGAAATATCCAGAGGAGGTTCAGTGAGCCCCTCGGACCAATCAAAGGGTCAAAGAAGCGACGTTTTTTCTTTAGAATAAAACTTTACCAGAAAAATCTGAGTCTCTTATGTTATTAAACGTGAACAAATAATTGTTCTGGTTTCCACACATTCAGACAGACACAAAGATGGAGACGAGGTCGCTGCTGCTGCTGAAGTGAAGAGGATTTAGCTGCAGACAGATTACTGAGAGGACAATTACACCTAAACACTCCTGTGTGTGTGTGTGTGTGTGTGTGTGTGTGTGTGTGTGTGCGCACATATGGTTTCTGATGACAACCATTTAAAGGTGTCAGACTGGAGCCACTGCAAATTATAAAGGCGCACACACACACACACACACACACACACACACACACACACACACACACACACACACACTCCCTGCAGTCTAAACAAACCTGTTATCTTGCCAGTTATTAGATAATGGATGACAACAGGTCACATGACCCTAACGAGGCCTAACGAGCTGGCTGCTCAGAGACGTTGTATTAGCTGTAAGGACGACTAAACATGATTTCTGTGGCGAGCAGCTCGACGTGATCTCGGCTCGTTTGATCTCACAGGTGATTTCAGAACATGTGACCCATGAAGGGAGCGTTTTTTAATCTGCTCTGTTTTTAACAGAAACATTCAGGATCAAAAATCTGCTCAATAATTTGAGTCACTGAAGAAGAAAAAAACAGTAAAAGTAAAAAATAAAAAAAAATAAAAAATATCTTAAAGATAAAAACTCTTATTTTTCACAACATTACAGAAGAACGTGGATTTATTTCTTTAACTACACTACAGTCACATTATCTGTGCCTGCTGGCTCATTGTGTCACGTGGGTGTTGCTCGCTAACCGGAGGCTCCGCGCGCTCTCTCAGACGCTCGCCCTCGCTGCCACGTCTGGCGCCAGTCATTACGCTGTTAAGCCAAATCAGCTTCCTGTGTTTGGTTTGATGGATGCCATCATCTTCATGGATCTAAAACAGGTAAGTGTGCCCCCACCCACGGCACTGCACGGACACACACACACACACACACACACACACACACACACACACACAGCTAACAGAGCGTGGACCCCAAACCCCCCCTCAGGAGCTGTGGATGGTGAGAAATGTTCCCGATCGTGATTCCCCTTCCTTGAGTTTGGTCGATACCAGGTTAACCTTTGACCCCAGTGTGCACCGATTTCTCACATGAAAACACTTCACTTTGTGTTTTTGTGCTTTTAAGGATCTTTAAAGAAAAAAACTAAATACAGAAAACACTGATCGCTAACATTGTTAGCTTTGACTTATGTCAAGTTTTCCAGGTGAATATTTCCCTGAAATCTGCTTTTGAAGAAGAAGAAGAAGAAGAAGGACCAGCCTTTGTGTCAGGCTGATAAATGATGGTATTGGTGCATTAACGTGTGTACTCACATGGGACTCAAACCTTATTAAAGACCGTGTAAGAGGCTAAAGATCCTGATCCTGTCAGAGGCCTGAAGAGAACGTTCATCAGTGAACCTTTAGATAATTTAGATAATAAAACACTGGATAAAGGCGTTTCCTGTTGAATATCAGGGTTTGTTCTGCAAACAGCTCGGTGTGCATGAGGCAGCTAACATCAGCACAGCAGGTCTGTGCGCTAGGATCCCTTCAGTGTTCATCGTTCACAATGAGCTCTCCTCCTCGCGCTGTGCGGTGAGATGTGGGCATGAACTCCCGCCTTTACGTCACATGCTAAAAACTGCCGACTCCCGAGCTGCTGTTTGATTCATCCGTAACTGTTTATCATCGTTACTGACGTTGAATTTAGCACGATTCTGTATCTAGATCGATTTATCACCCGGCCATACGGGACCCTTATTTCATCTGCAACAGAAACACAGTGACTTATCGTGATGTCATTTCCGGAGTAACTTTACATGTTTCATATTCCTAAAATCTGAACAACCAAAGGTTCTGAAAGTTACGCTCAAGCTTTCTGTAATTGTTTCCTGAATCAGCAGGATTATAAACAGCGATCTTCTTCTGCGAGGACATTTTTTTTATCTTTGAATATAATTTGTCATGTAGCCACACATGACGCTTCTTCTCTGTTTCATCAGGTCCTTCCTGTACACACTCGACGCCAGCATTTCAGTATTTAAAATGTTGTTTTTGTACATCCTGGCAGGCTGTGGGTTCGATGTGACGTCTCTACAGTAATGGAGCACTGAGTTCGGCTTTCTTGGTGTTTGGAGCCAGAAGTGACCAGAGAGGGTTGAGCAGGAGAGGAGCGAGGAGTTAGCTTATTTATCAAGGCTAAACAGTGGCTAACTAATGAGCTAGAAACTGAGCTAGTTAACCATCATGTTCTGCAGCAGTAAAGTTACAATCTGCAGGTTAGCTTCAGGAAACACTTTCAGATCACAGGTTAGCTAACTTGTTCAAAAGGTAAAAGATGACTTGATGAGAGCCGATGAGAACATCAGACACAACACACTCTGTGTGACGCAGGATGTAGCGGCTAATCAGTGCTAACATATAAATAAAACAATGAGTGTAGAAACAGTGTGTGAGACGTGTTGGACGGTCTGTTCGTCCAATAAAGCGCACACACAGATTATCTGTCTGATATTTACATGAACAAATCTCCAAAAGGCTCCAACAGCACAAACACGGCCCAGAGGTTACGTTCAGTGACTGAGTTAGCTGAGGGGACACCTAGCAGACAGCTAGCAGCTCCTAGCTGTCACTCAAAGAGGCCACGCCCCTTTAATTTAAGCCTTAATATAATGTAAACAGGTGAGCTGTATAAAGATTCTCCCCGTACAGTTGTCATGAAGAGAGAAATGAGCTATAGAGACCCAAACTGTTTTTGTACCAGGCTGTAAACATGTTTATTTCTGCTGTAAAGTTTAACATGGGGCTCTATGGGGACTGACTCACTGCTGGAGGCAGCCTCGAGTGGACATCAGAGGAACTGCAGGGTTTTAGGACTGGTCATGGCAGTGTGTGACGGTCAGTTACGTCATATGACAATGCTGTGCATTAATTCTACTTTAGCTTTGATGTTTTTTTTGTATTTTTAGTGTGTGTGTGTGTGTGTGTGTGTGTGTGTGTGTGTGTGTGTGAGGAAAGAGAGGCAGCTGGACTGTGTCAGAACTGATGAGAGACATTCCTGTTAGTATAGCATAACCTCCCTACTGCTCTGCTGATAACACTGGCACCTCTCCCCGTCACACACACACACACACACACAAACACACACACACACACACACACACACACACACACACACACACACACACACACACACACACACAAACACACACACACACACACACACACACACACACATATACATTCATATCTCGTGCACTGCTCCACGGCTGCTAACATCATGGGAACCAGACTGTGGGCCGACTGTGTGTTAAATTATTCCACCACACTCTAACACACACACAGACACACAGACACACAGCCGGTGTTTTGGTGACCTCATAATGGAAAGAGTTAGTTAAGATAGCATTTCTTATCCACTGCCCGCCCGCACACACACACACACACACACACGCACACACACACACACACACACACAGTGAGCTATAGTAAAATCAGCGCCGCACATTTAACATCCAGTCACTACAGTATTAAAAGAATTTTGCTGACAGACACATCATGTAAGTCAGGTCATCAAAGCTGCAGTTCCTCTGGTGTCCACTTGAGGCTGTCCACCAGCAGTGAGTCAGTCCCCATAGAGCCCCATGTTAAAATGTCCAACTCACCTGTTTACATTTGATTAAGGCTTAAAGTGATGCAGCATTAGGGGCGTGGCCTCTTTGAGTGACAGGTGGGAGCTGCTAGCTGTCTGCTAGGTGTCCCCTCAGCTAACTCAGTCACTGAACGTAACCTCTGGGCCGTGTTTGTGCTGTTGGAGCCTGTTGGAGATTTGTTCATGTAAATATCAGACAGATAATCTGTGTGTGCGCTTTATTGGACGAACAGACCGTCCAACACGGTCTGCTCGACGGAGGAATTCCTGTTTGTGTCACCAGCTGTTCTTGCCCTTACCCCAGCATCATCAAACATCACTCCTGTCACCTAGCAACAGGTAACTAGTGGGCTAACAAGCTACCATAACTAACGTTGGGTAAGTTAACCTATTATTTTAAAGATGAGTTGTTTTTTTAAACCTGTGTAACACTAGCTGTTCGATTGAGGTGAAACCAAAAACTTTTACATTTAAAGTTTATTCCTCGGCTGCGTAAGAGTCCAACATCTCGTTTGAATTGGCCAGCAATGGGATACGTTGGGCTGCGAAGGATGCATCCAATGGATCCTTCATGGTCTGGGAGAAAAGGAGGACGCATTTGAAGGAGCCTTAGAAATGGGACAGCCTTCGACGTGCCGCTGTGACATAATCGGCCTTCAAATACGGCCTTTGAAGGCTGCAGCCCCTGGATTGGGACACAGCTACAGACTGTTAGCTTTGACAGCTTAGCGTCTGCTAACCCGTCCCACCTCTCCAGCTCCACCCTCACATCCAGATATGGTGACTTCAGGATCCAGAGAGAAGTTGAGGATTTAAAATGGCACCAAAACTAAAAAGGTGCTGGTGTTCATTAGAATAATGATGTGAGTTAGTCTACAGACACCTGTAAGGTAAAGAAGTCACGGCTGGTGTTTGGTCTCACAGGGACTCAGACTCCTGCTTCCAAGTTCACCTGACGTCCTCCTTTGCTCTCGCCATGATTACTCCAGTGTCAGTATCTGACCCCAGCTTTAAACATGGGCTGTAATAAGCTGTTGAACAGAGAAGAGTCTCTTTCAGCTTTGTTCTGTTTGTAAATCACACCGATCCTTCCGGTGAGAACATGTGACATTACTGAAGGAGCGGATGGTTCCAGAGAATGAACATTTTAAAAACTTTTGAAGGATATTCGTCCTGCTGATGTTGTGATCTCATGTTCCAGCAGGTGCAGCGGTCGACCATGACCAGTGAACTCTATGTGACGATATGAAGCTCTGCAGGCACAAACACTGAAGATAAACACCATTGTCACTGTTCACGAGGCTGGATCCTCTCTAAAGTTTCATGCTTTCTGTTTGACCCTTGCTGCAGCCTTCCACCAAGTTTCATAAAAATCAGGACTCATTCTTTAAAACATTTCATCTGCATTAAAATGATCACACTGTTTGTTATCCAGGAGCAGATGATCCAGCTTCCTGTTGTCCTGGTTCTTCAAAGTAGAACTGGATTGGATCGACCTGATCCAGATACAGACTTTTCAAGATGACCAGAGCTCTGAATGAGACTACACACTTTGTCCACAGGGGGCGCCACAATCCTCCCACTGACAGGTCCTCACAGCTGCTTTAAATGAAGTATGTGATGTTTGATTCTGATGTTTGGTGGATTCTTTTATCATTTTTATTTCTTTTACATCCCTAACGTCATCTTCATCTACCAGTTTTAAAGTTTGATCACATTCAGCTCCTGAGCTCCGATCTGAGTCCTCCTCTGCCGGGATCAGGACCCTTTTAATCAGCACAGGAGCGGACACTGTGACCGTCTCAGCTCATAATTCTATTACACACAGCTGCATCACTGTTTCTCCGACTGCAGCTAACGATTCTTTTCTTATTACGATGTTTCTATAAATCATTTATTCCTAACCCTAAATGTGACCAGGCTGTGACTGTTTCAAAAAGCAACCCAGTTTGTGGGAGGTGTGTGAGTTATAATGATAATCTGTAGGGCGTCTACATCAGAACGCAGACCATCATCTGAGTACATGTTCGTTGTTGGACATCATTCCGTCTAAATGTTGATATATTTCAGCTCCGTTTAGTCGTCCAGGTGTTCCTGTGTAACATTCTGATGGTCAGAGAACTGAGCCACAGTCAGCTAACTTTACTTTGAAAATCTGCAGGAAGTCTGATTCAGTTGCATCCCTGCAGCATTAGGAGCAAAAATCTGAGTGTCTTTTTAAATGTTTGATGACAAACAAACTTTTCACTGGAGGAACGGGACGTCCATAAAATCCACAGAGAGGAAACAGAGAGATGTGATCTGTGAGAGATGGATTACATGATTTCTGTCACAGCAGATTCATGCATCATAAAGAGCACAGAGGCATACACTGAGAGCACAAAGAACAGTGATACGGACTGTGAGAGCTAGGATTATACATATGTGTCATATTTGGATTTTTAGATAAGAGAGAAAAATATGTGTTTTTCTTTTTTCTCCAAATCAGATCGGCTCAATCTCCTGCAGCCTGATCCCGCCTTCGTTGAGTTTATGTCTTTTGCTCAGTTTCTAAAATAATTTTTTTTTCCAGTTTTATATATTAAAATATTTCATGTAAAATCCTGATAACATCACAGTGGTCCGGCTGTGATCGTCGCTGCACTGCTCACAGACTCGCTCCTGATGGATTCTGAACCACCTCTGAAGAACCAACAGATCCAGATCATGTCAAAGCATCGTCGCTGTAATCGTGATAACCGCGTTAACCTCGTGTGAGAGTCCTGGTGAACAACAGACAAATAAAAGAGAGACATTAGCAGAGAGGAGCTGTGCTGACCAGATGCCTCAGTGACGATGTCCAGACCAAGTCCTGGACCGGCGTTAATTCATTTAATGTGCACCACAGGCCCGTGTGTGTGTGTGTGTGTGTGTGTGTGTGTGTGTGTGTGTGTGTGTGTGTCCTGCTTGGCCCCTGGCCCTGTGTCTCTGTCCAGAGAAACAAAAGGTTAACTGGATTTGGCCAACATGTAATGGATGTTTCCCCTCTCTCTCTCTCTCTCTCTCTCTCTCTCTCTGTGTGTGTGTGTGTGTGTGTGTGTGTGTGTGCAGTCACAGATGTTCTCCGACACACGTTAGAGGTCTCACTCCTTGTGTCTGTCTGTGGCTCCAGGTGGCTTCACAGAAACAACATGAAAGTGATCGAATGAAGTGAGCGTTTTCATGAATGATATCTTCTTTATAAAAAAGGAACATGTTTGATACATTGCAGCCATCACAGGATCGTCTTACTTTTAAATGTAGCCTCTTAGGTACATGATGATAACGACACATACATACATGATAATATGATCATAATGATACTTACGTACATGATAATATGATGATAATGATACTTACGTACATGATAATATGATGATAATGATACTTACGTACATGATCATAATGATACTTACGTACATGATGATAATGATACTTACATACATGATGATGATGATACTTATGTACATGATGATGATGATACTTACGTACATGATGATAATGATGCTTACGTACATGATGATGATGATACTTACGTACATGATGATAATGATACTTACATACATGATAATAAGATCATAATGATACTTACGTACATGATAATATGATGATAATGATACTTAAGTACATTATAATATGATCATAATGATATTTACGTACATGATAATAAGATCATAATGATACTTACGTACATGATAATATGATGATAATGATACTTAAGTACATGATAATATGATCATAATGATACTTACGTACATGATGATAATGATATTTACGTACATGATCATAATGATACTAAGTACATGATCATAACGATGCTTACGTACATGATGATAATGATACTTACATACATGATCATAATGATACTTACATACATGATGATAATGATATTTACATACATGATGATGATGATACTTACGTACATGATGATAATGATGCTTACGTACATGATCATAATGATACTTACGTACATGATGATAATGATACTTACATACATGATAATAAGATCATAATGATACTTACATACATGATAATAAGATCATAATGATACTTACATACATGATAATAAGATCATAATGATACTTACGTACATGATAATATGATGATAATGATACTTAAGTACATTATAATATGATCATAATGATATTTACGTACATGATAATAAGATCATAATGATACTTACGTACATGATAATATGATGATAATGATACTTAAGTACATGATAATATGATCATAATGATACTTACGTACATGATGATAATGATATTTACGTACATGATCATAATGATACTAAGTACATGATCATAATGATACTTACGTACATGATCATAACGATGCTTACGTACATGATGATAATGATACTTACATACATGATCATAATGATACTTACATACATGATGATAATGATATTTACATACATGATGATGATGATACTTACGTACATGATGATAATGATGCTTACGTACATGATCATAATGATACTTACGTACATGATGATAATGATACTTACATACATGATAATAAGATCATAATGATACTTACATACATGATAATAAGATGATAATGATACTTACATACATGATAATATGATGATAATGATACTTATGTACATGATGATAATGATACTTACATACATGATAATAAGATCATAATGATACTTACGTACATGATAATATGATCATAATGATACTTACGTACATGATGATAATGATGCTTACGTACATGATAATAATGATACTAAGTACATGATCATAATGATACTTACGTACATGATGATAATGATACTTACATACATGATAATAAGATCATAATGATACTTACGTACATGATAATATGATCATAATGATACTTACGTACATGATGATAATGATGCTTACGTACATGATCATAATGATATTTACGTACATGATCATAATGATACTTACATACATGATAATAATGATACTTACGTACATGATGATAATGATATTTACGTACATGATAATAATGATACTTACGTACATGAAACATAATGATACTTACGTACATGATGATAATGATACTAACGTACATGATAATAATGATACTTACGTACATGATGATAATGATATTTACGTACATGATACTTACATACATGATAATATGATAATAATGATACTTACGTACATGATGATAATGATGCTTACGTACATGATGATAATGATACTTACATACATGATAATAATGATACTTACGTATATGATGATAATGATGCTTACGTACATGATCATAATGATACTTACATACATGATAATAATGATACTTACGTACATGAAACATAATGATACTTACGTACATGATGATAATGATACTAACGTACATGATAATAATGATACTTACGTACATGATGATAATGATATTTACGTACATGATACTTACATACATGATAATATGATAATAATGATACTTACGTACATGATGATAATGATGCTTACGTACATGATGATAATGATGCTTACGTACATGATGATAATGATATTTATGTACATGATCATAATGATGCTTACGTACATGATAATAATGATACTTACATACATGATAATATGAATTACTTGCGTACATGATAATAATGATACTAAGTACATGATAACAATGATACTTACATGATAGTAAACATTAATAAAAGTATGACAGTTCCGATCCAAATTCTAAATATTGTCACCAAAGTTTCTGAAAACTGATCGTGTGTTTAAACGCGCACGTTTATTCATATTTATTACATGTTGTTGTGCAATCAGAGGAAAAGGTCACATGACACATGCTCGGATGTTAGCTAGCATTAGCATCGTTGGCTGCCGTTATTGAGTGTCGACTATTGTCAGCTTCAGGAGTTTAGTATGCCATCATTAGCATAGCATTCATAGCTTTGCGAACAAGTAGGAGCATCTCAGCTAACATAGCATATGTATGCTAACTATGCTATGAATAGCAGAGCATGAAGTAACTGGTCATTCAGTGAGCAGCCGAAGTTAATAATGTCATGTAGCTGACTCAGACGACTTAGACATACGCACTATTGTTGTGGGCAGAGCCAGTTGGATGTCAATCAAAACTGAGGGTCACACATGAAGTGAAGAGTTCTGCCTTCTATCACTGTTGTGGGTTTACAGGTTCATAAAGTTCAGCATGGAAGGAGCTCATTTATTTCCTCCAGAGCGTCACGTGAAGCGACGTCCATCTGTGATGACGCCGTCAGCTGATCACATCCGATCATCAACTAATCAAACATAAACCTTTGAGTGATTCTCTGTTTGGTTTATTTTATGAAAACTTTCATCCCACGTGGTCAAACGCCGACAGCATCTTTAGAGTCTGTATGAAGCTCTGCTTCTTCCTCGGAGATATATCCTCCCTCTTCGCTCTTCGACCCTCGCTCCGCCTCACACAGCGGTCCAGATATGAAGCCAGCAAATGACTTTGTCATGGAGACCTCAGTCTCCTCTGCCTCTGCCGGTCTGTAAATACACCACCTGAAATGAATGTTAAAGCCGAGAGGAAGGTGCACATTCCTCTTGATTGATCAATGTTTGTTTTGTGACGTGTTCATGTTAAGATGGATTTTCTTCATGAACTAAACTTATTTTTTCATGTTTATAAGGTGAAAAGTGGATATTGACTTTATTTACTTCTTATGTTTGTTTTGGTGAGGCCTGTTATGAAGGTAAACTTTGATTTGTATTTAGTTTAAACATTGTTTAGTCTCACTGAACAACAGGTGAGGGGTAATTGATTCCACCTGAAGCAACTTGGCCCTGATTACAGAGCTTCAACCTGATTGGTTCAAGGAAGCAGGTACCAGGGTATAAAAGGTGAGGGGGAACAGGGCTTGGTCGGTATTTGTCACTGAGGCCGTGAGAAGAGACAGTTTCTCCTGTGCTGAACATTTTGTTGTATGGCCGGCCTTAACTGAGCAAAGTGATTCCATGTTTCCATCCTTCCCACTCGCACCGCCTGCCTTCTGTTTAACAGACTTCATAGGGAGGTCAGCTGTTCTTATATCACGCCAGTAAAAGTCTTAACGTCTCTGATATTTACTGAAGTATCAAAAGTAAAAGTACAAGTCACTGATGTTCAGAAGAAAGATAATTATGAACTTTATTTTTAACCGTCGACCTCCTTAAAGATTCACCTGAAGAACAACCTGAAGATGTGTTCGTCACCGCGTCATCTTTCACGGAGCAGCTGGTGCCGACGCCGCGTCTCTGCCTTCATCATGCATCAGTGTCACCACTGAAACTTTGAAATCCATACATGCTCGTTTGCACCAAAATAATAAGTAACGAGGATACTCCGGGGAAAGTACAGTTACTCCCAGAAAATACTCAAGTGCTGTTACCAAGTACTCCGTTACAGTACACCACTGGTTCGAGCCTCGAGGAGGGAGGAAATATCCAACAAAAAGCTTGGGATGCTCCCGCAACTTCCACCACGTCCCGGAGCGTCATGTTAGGGCAGGGAGGGGCCGAGGACCCACAGGGAGGACGGGTGACGGTTTTTAACAGGGTGAAGATAAAGATGCAAAACCAATCAGTGCTTTCAGAGCTTTATTTTGAAAAACTGGGCTTTTTAGTTTGAACTTCCTCTCAGGCAAAAATACTTTGAACCACAAACAGATGATTTGAGTCCATTTTGTGTTTTTCAGTCAAATGTTCTTCATCGGTTCTGATTAGAGTTTTTTTGTTGTTTAGATTTTGTGAACACGAAGCGACGATGCGTTTAATGTCTCCAGCTGAAAACGAAAAAGCTTCTGTAGCTCAGGATTTATTGTGTGACCGCTTCAGGTAAGTACCCCATTAAACCAGAACACTGCTGCTAACCTGCCCCCGGAACATTCTGTGTGTGTGTGTGTGTGTGTGTGTGTGTGTGTGTATCCAGTCATAAAACCACTGTGGTGGCCTGAGTCCTGTGTGTGTGTGTGTGTGTGTGTGTGTGTGTGTGTGTGTGTGTGTGGGTGTGTGTGTGTGTGTGTGTGTGTGTGTGTCAGGCGACTTCAAACAGAAACATAATCCTGCTTCTTTCAAACCTCTCTCTGATTCTTTCGAGTGTTTTTTAAAGTTCACGTTTGTTTCAGAGTCTTCGGCCGGTCCCGTCTCAGAGCTGCAGAGAGCGCGACGTTTACACAAACTACAACATTAAAGGGATAGTTCGGCTTTTTTAAAGGGGATGGTCTGAGCCACTCATCAATGGTGAGAGTATTCCAAGTACCAACATGGAAGCTAAGCTACGTCCTGCTGCACGACGGGGTCACGAGAAACTTTAAAAAGAAATGTTTGCTTATACTTTTTAAAGGCCAGGAGCCGCGCTGACCGTCACAAATCATATGCTGTGATTGTTCCAGAAGAGACCGAGCGGTAAGAAGACGGGGGGTAATTCTGCGGCCGCTGATAGCTCCATAAATTGTGCCTCATTTGCCCCCACTGCCCCGTCTGAGGTCTGATTCACAAAGCATTGCACTGATGATATTCAGGCACCAACACGCCCACAGAGCTCTGCGGATCTGATCGCATCCTTTCTTTCCTCGTCGTTTGTGTCTTCATCAGAGATCAAACATAAAGACAGCTTCTCATTCTCTTAAAAACCTCTTTAATTAAAAAAAGGCTTTATGGAGAACAAAAGCAAGCTCTCACAAACACATAAAAAACATGGCCGACACAGCGAGAAACAGACAACACAGTCAGTATGAAGAACTACAGAGGAAGCAGAGGATGAAGGGTGACAGGAATTCAGATGAATGAATGAAAAGGGAAGAAATAAAACACACGACGTCACATAAAGCAGGTCTGTTAACGTGAAGCAGTCAGCGCGTGTGCAGCCTCCTCTCCTCAGGCAGCTCGCTCCAAAGCCACTAACACCGTCTCCTTTAGAGTTAAGCCTCGACAAACAGAAGAGCCCACCTGAGGATCTGAGCGCGTCAGAGTCAGGCCGAGTCAGCTCTGAAAGTGACAGGAAGCAGGACCGGGGTGATGTGATGTCGTCTGATACAGCCAGTAAGAAGCCGAGCTGCTGCGTTCTGCACTAGTTAGAGGCGAGCGTTGGAAACAAAGCGTCATCAGAGGAAGCACGACTGTACGGCTTTCCTTATGTGTGTTTCAAAGCTTTTGTTTCTGTTCTTTGCTTTTCCATTTTAATCAAATGTGAAAGTTATTCTGATGCAGTGTCAGCAGTCGGATCGTTTCAGCTGAGCAGGACTCTGTATCTGTAACGTCCGTTCACCGTCCACTCTCTGGAGAACACTTTTCAAAGTTTCTCCAGGTCCGAAATCATTCTGTCGTATGTCCTTATAAAGAGAAAAGGGGGCGTGGCCTGTCAGGGCACAATGATTCTGACTCACTAACACACATGCACAGATATGAGTGAATGAGGCCCGGTGACTCTGTCACGGTTTGGTTCTGCAGGCTGCTGAGAGGATTATTTCCTCCAGACAAATACTCTGAATGTGTGACGTCAGAGGCATCATAGAGAGATTCAGACAGGACACTCATTAGCATCTGTTAGCTTGTTAGCTTGTAACTGGGAGGGTTAGGAGCTACAAGCTAACAGTCACTCCGCACTGGAAGAGGTTTAAATAGATCCCTGGTTTGATTAGATCAAGTATAAAGTAACAAAGAGTAACGACACAAAGTCACGGGGTCATTAAAAAGTTCCCATTTTTTAAAAGTTACACACACGGAAGAAAGAGCAGGAATGTCACACCTGCTGTCATAAAGGGGGCGGGGCTTCTCAGGGGGGCTTCAACTACAATAAAGAATGAAAAATATTTATTGTTATTTTTCTCTCTAATTGTTTTGAAGTTTCAGTCGTTAATGACATAAAAAATGGCAAAAAGTAAACAAACTACCTGAACAGGATGTAAATATAAACACAGGTGAGCCATCGACTGCACAGAGGAGCTGAAGTACTCGGTATGTTACGTGTAGGTCATCTCATTTATTCATTCACATATAAACTAGCTTTCTCCTGCAGAAGGCTTTGATTGTGTTTAAACCTCTTTTAGTGTGGCGTGACTGTTAGCTTGTAAAGTAGCTTCCTAAGATAACAAGCTAACAGATGCTAATGGGTAGTCTGACACGGCTGTATCTCTCCACGATGTCACCGACTTAAAAACAAGGCGGCTTGAGTTCGACCACAGAAATAAATAAAAACACATTAAAATAAGAAGAAATAAAAGACGGCAAAGGAACAAAATTAACTTAAATAAATTATAATTCATCACAAAGTAAAAGTTTCACTTCTTTAGCGTTCGTGCAGTTTTTAGTGTCCAGGTAGGATTTAAAGTGCACAGCATAAAGACTAATCATTTCACGATCAAAACAAGGAATCAGACCGACTCAGAATAGCTCATTTCCTGGTTCATTTCCTGTTTCATTTCCAGGTCCAGGCCCGGCTGAATGCACGGCCCTGTCATGGTTTCATGGGCGCTGCTACAGGCGGAGCAGAGAGGCTCAGGGTTTGATTTCATTGCACAATAAGTGGAAACACTTCTGCACAAGTTTCAGAGACACTTTATCGAATGTTTCTTCTTCCGGTCTACAGCAGGTTAATGATTCCTGCTTGTCGCGTTGAATTACGTCTCTAAACATCTGCAGTTTTCATGCACGGCAGCAGAGCAGGAGTGCTCCTCAGAAGGAGTTCACTCTGCCCCCTGCTGGTCAGAGAGGACTCTGCACGCTGACCTCACTCTTGTGATGGCGTCTCCGTCTCCTGCAAGCAGCAGAGAGGACGATCTGTCTTCTTCATCTCGTTAAACTCTGCATGAGCCGAGTGAGAGCCTCTAATGTTCCTTTAATCTCATCACTTGTACATGTGACATGTGGCGCGCACAAACACACACGGAGCAGCGAGCAGGGCCTGCTGCTGCACCTGAAGGGGTGTTAATTACGCAGAGTCCTTCATTAGCAAACGAGACGTAAATAAGAAACACAGTCAGATATGTTCGGCTGAGAGAAGAGAGTGTTTGTTCCAGCGCGTGGTTTCTCTCTGTAACCAGCAACATGTGAGCACCGAGAAACTCTCCTTGACTCAGGTCTGTGGGCTCCGTGTGTGTGTGTGTGTGTGTGTGTGTGTGTGTGTGTGTGTGTGTAAATGTGATCAGGAATTCATTAGCTGAGAGGAAGCTCTATGCCACAGTCTGTTTTCTGTCAGTCTGTCGCACACTGATTTTTTCCCAAGGCCGAGAGGATATCCCTTACACACACACACACACACACACACACACACACACACACACACACACACACACTGCTGAATGCTGATACACACAGAAACAGAGAAAGTGAGGGGGCACACACACGCGACGTAAAGAGCAACAAAAATGTCCGGAGGATAATATATATATATATATGTACATGTACATGTATATGTATATATATATATTTGTTTGAGATGTAACTTGTTCGAATATGTTCGAGATGCATTAAACTCAGTTATTATAATTAAGATGAGCTATAATGACACACAGACAGTGTTAGCTTTGTGCTACATGAGGCAGCAGATCATTTATAACCCGTGTAACAGCTCACACTTTGATTCGCACTGACGGAGGTTTAAATCACGTATATTTATATTTATGAGGTTTTTAGTGTGTGCGCGTGTAGGCTGCATTATGATGCGTTATATTTTAAAGGTGTATCACTAAATGTATATTATGACTGATATTTTAGCTGTTTTCATTTTAACCTTTTTGTGTGTGTGTGTGTGTGTGTGTGTGTGTGTGTGAGAGAGAGAGAGAGCGACGTGTGTGACGTGTAAAGAGACACACAGCCTGGTCTGAGCTCTGATCGACTCTCTGAAGACGATTTATGAGCCGCAGAGTTCAGGCAGACGTTCAGCAGGAGGAACACGCTCTCCTTCAACTCGCTGTAAATTATTTCAGCTCAAATGTTAAAGAAAAGATGATCGCGGGACGTGGAGGCGTCTCTGGTCTTTTCAAAATAAAGTTAGGACTAAAAGCTTCAGTGTCACATTTCACTGAAAACAACATTTATTTTCTCACTACTTGACGTTTTTGTTTCAGCTGTAAATTATTGTTCTTTATTTTTACACCGATGATCTTTATGTGCTAAAACAAACAGATGAATCAGATTAATTTAAAACACAGCTGTCATTTACAGATGCAGCAGCGACATGTCGGAGTCTCTTTTTTAAATGAAAGCATAATTATACAAAACCCCAAAATGTTGTAAATGTTTATTTACTTTTACTGTAAATATTTGTCTGAATATTTCCTTATATAGAAAGAATTATATTTAATAAAGAATAATTTAAATGTCATTAAACACTTAACACTAAACACGGACTGCGGCGCGTTTAGCTTTAACTTTACAGTCGTGTATCGAGCTGTAAAGCTTTTTATTTTTTTATTTAAACTTTATGAAATATTCTGATTTAGAGACAAATTCTCTTTTAAAAGGAGGTCCTGGTAACAGACCGCAGCAGACAAAGTTTCACAGAGCAAACAGCAGAAATCAAACATGTTGCGTTCACGGCTCAAATAATCCTAAATCTGCTTTAATAAACGTCCAGTCTCACCGAATAAATTAAGCAGCTTCTGCAGCTCAGGCGAGGAAACAAAAACATGAACTTATTTCATTGATACGGGAACCTTGTGTCTGAAACAAAGGCACGCAGCCCGGCGGCTCCTGGTATTGTCTGCGGAACGTGACCGTGAAAGCAGCACCGACAGGCGCAGTGCTGTTTGTCTCTCCTGCGTGTATCTGCTGCCCGTGTGTGTCTGCGCTTGAAAGGTTGAGTGTGTGTCCTGCTCCAGGTCTGCACAGTCCTGCTCAGCAGCTCTGCTCAGCATCCAGTCTGACACGGCGGGAACGGACTGAAGGTAGGTCTGCAAGCAGCCAGCCGGACACACTGCACGTAAACGCACCACATGAAGAAGGAGCTGTTTAATTTAGAAACACACGTTTTAAAGGATCAAAGAAGAAACTAAAGGAAGCAGTGTTCCTGCTCTTTATGTGCTCAGTTATCAGCAGAGGCCAGCAGACACACTCAGAGCGTAAAACCGAACAACAGAAAGATTTCAGTGAAGAAGCAACGTGTGTGTTTACCTGTCCGCGCGCTCTGCGTCACCTGCGCGCGTTTCTGTTGCGTTTCACTGAAATGTCCCGAGAAGAATATTTTCCCGCCTGCAGCTGATGTCCGAGGTGAGAGCAGTGTGTGTGTGTGTGTGTGTGTGTGTGTGTGTGTGTGTGTGTGTGTTTGTGATGAATAACAGCTAAAAGTGGCTTAATAACTAAATAGCTCCGATTAAGGTTTTAAACGCGGCTCGTGCACGCGCCCTGCTGCGGAGAATACACTGCGCTCGCGCGCGCTTATGAGACACTGCCTTTGATGAATGTCTGCGGGACGGAAGCCCACGCATTTCCACCGCGCGCCACGCAGCAAAAAAAACTGCTGTGCTCCTTTAGACGCGCGCGTGATTAATAATTTGACGTCACAATAAAACATCTCGTGGCTTTGATGTTTTAATTAAAACATTCTGAAGCTTCATGTAGCCCAATTAGGAGCTACACTTCAGGTTTGATATTCAAAGCTTCTGCTTACGTGACGGAGATGATCCGGTGACTTCTCCCTGATTAGTGCGCATGTCTGTTTTTAAGTGAAGCTGCAGATTTATTCAATAAAGCAGATAAATCCCAGAAAACACAGTGAACAGTTTTTAACCCGGTCAGACACGCATGTGTGTTTGAAGATCAAAGATTTGTTGTTTGAAAAGAACAAACTGCAAAAGGCATCACGTGATCAGAACAGAGTCGGCCCAAATACAAACCAGAAATATGAACGATTATTAATAAGTTGAATAAAATGTCTTGATACAAGAAACGCTTGAACCCGCGTGGAGAATCACAGACAAACATCCATTCAGTTATAAATACTCTTGTTGTGTTGCGCTGCTTTAACTTCACTTTATGTCCGGGCCTAAAAATAAATGTTATTATTATTATTGTTTTTATTATTACATATTAATATGATTATTGAAGAGCCTTCTTCACGGATTACAGCCCGCTAAAGACACACCCTTAGGCTGCTTAAACATGAATTATTATTACTATTATCATTATTATTATTATTACTATTATTATTATTATTATTATTATTATTATTATTACTATAAGTAGTAGGGTCTATTATAATAAAAGCGTCGGTTTTAAACGTGTCACTGACATCGTTTCTCTACATTATTGAAACAGGACCAAAACAATTCTTGATTGAATTATTAATATTATTATTATTATTATTATTATTATTATTTTTATTGTTATCATTATTGTTGTTGCTATTACAAGTAGGCTAGTAATAGTGTTAATAAAAGCCGTCGAACAGCGTCGGTTCTTCTTTAAAACGTGTCACTGACATCGTTTCTTTATTGATTCTTTTTCATTCTTGATTAAATTTTGATAATTGGTATTAGAACTATTATTATATTATTATTATTATTGTTATTGATGTTATTTTAATTCACTGTGCGTCACGTTTTTTCCCATAACAACAAAGAAAAGTCACATTACGGAGAATCATCCTGCATCCTGCTGAGTCTGAGTCAGGACGGGAAGGTGCTTTAAAAAAAATCTTTTATAAATGAAACTTTTGATGTTAATGTTTTCACTTATAGTAGAGAATTATTATTGTTATTATTATTATTATTATAGTTGTTATTATTATGATTATTATTTAAAAGGCTTTAAATGTTGCTGATGTGAGCGCGTGAGGCTGCTCTGAGTTTGAAATATGAAAGTGACTCACAGTTTATGTCTCGGTGTTGATTTCCACATAAGAGCGTGATGATGTTAATGGCGCCGGTGATTAAAGCGGGTTAAGTGGCTGACCTTTTGTGTGTGTGTGTGTGTGTGTGTGTGTGTGTGTGTGTGTGTGTGTGTGTGTGTGTGTGTGTGTGTGTGTGTGTTCGTGTGTGTGTGTGTGTGTGTGTGTGTGCTTGTAAAGATGATAAATGGCGGCCTTTAGCTGAAGCCCAGTACAAATTTAACTCAGAGAGCCGTGCAGGTAAAAGCTATAATGTCTGCAGGACGGTCTCGCACGCACTCAGAGCAGACGAGTGAGGCCGGAAGCACGCGATCCATCAGCTCTGCAGTGTGCGCGTGTGCTCAGGTTGGACTCACCTTGTTGCTGCTCTGGAAGCAGCTCGAGGTGAACCGTCTAACCCCGGACTGCCAAACTCTCGCGGAGCTCATAGATCCACATCAGACACGCGGAGGAAGGCCAGCTGACAATAGTTTAGTTGTTACAAAGCTAACACAGGACTACCGCTCCCATAATGCACTGCAGCATAAACACTGACAGTGAGCAGCAGCAGAGTGTTTACTGATCAGAGTGTGAATAGATTTACACAGACACAGGAAGCTGCTGCAAACATCACACAGCCTGACAGGCGGCCGTTTGTCACGTGATGCCCCGGTTACCAAAGTGTCCGAACGTCCGGGATCAGGAGGAGCCTTCGATTGATCACTAAGTGTTCTGAACACCAAAGAAAAAAACCTTCAATGCATTTATTTGTTCCAATGAGAGGAGTGTAATGCCGCCATGTTGGTTTCCTGAAGCAGGGGGGGTTAGCTAAGCTACCAAAGCTAAACAGTCGGTGGCTAATTCATTAACTGCTAATTAGCTTAGCCGTCATGTTTCCCACAGGATGAGTTTGTTTTCGTGGTGACTGACTGGAGTTTATTTCTCAGACTGAAGGAGCTCAGAGAGAGAGAGAGAGGAACGGAGCACACTCACCGCTAGCTTGACCACGCCTCTGCGGGATCTTGTCTTTTTGTTGCTTTACTCCTGGAGAGTAGAGCCTGGAGTTGTTTCTGCCATGTTTTTAATGTAATTCATTTCTCCTCCTGTCTTCTCTCTGCTCTCATCTTCTGTCCTCGTCCCCTCACTTTCTATCGTCTGGGCCTTCTTGATATCTCGCTTTGGCCTTGTTGTTCAGGTTTCTGATGCTGCGTCTGTTTTACTCTCTGTTTTTAAAGGACCTGTATAAATGAAGTTAAAGTTGAGATAAGCCTGGAGTGTTTAACGTCTGGAGGCTTCCCAACACAGTTTAGTGTTTAAATGAAGTGTGTATGTGTGTGCAGGCTGCGTGGCTGCGGCGCTGCAGGGGAGGGAGCTCACGTCTTTATCAAGAAAAACAACACCAGACTAATTCTTCCAACCTGCTGTGACCTCACACTTTGATTTATTTAGGTCGGCCCGACTTCAGGTGTCCAAACAAAACAAGACATTAAAGCAGCTCATTAGAACTCATTAAAAACATCTCTTACATTCACTTAGCTTAGCTTAGCTTTATCTACGTTAGCCCCACAACTATAATCCACCTTCACATAATGTCTAATGCAGCCTAACAGTCTTTATTGTATAACGTGAGTTAAATCTGATGTTTTTACTGATGTGTGTTAAAGCTTCAGGAAAAGTCGTCCTTCACGTCTTTACGGCGTCTGCTGTCAGAACGATGTCAGAGTCTGTGAGCTGAACTCTGCAAACCTGTTTCATCACTTCCTGTATCATATTTTCAGACAGTGAAGCGTTGTGTTGAGCTCTCTGTGAGGACGTTTAGCGGCTCGAGGCGGACTCATCCAGTTTGACTCAGTGAGACACGACCGAGCACGAGGGGCTCAGTGTGAGCCTCCTGAACGAGCCGTCACTGATGCTGAGACGTCATGTGTAACTTTATTTAAAATAAGATTCAAACACAAATATGTGTCAAAGAAGGAGGCACAGAAAGCTCACACACACACACACACACACACACACTCTCCTGTGTGGCTCTGTGAGGATCATAAATCATAAATAAAATGAAAACCTTTTAATGTGAGCGAGGACAGACTCATTAATCACTGAAGAAGAATCAATACTTTTGTCACTGTCGAACATGTTAACTTTTAATAATCACAGAAGTTTAAAACGAGCTGATTCTGCCCACTGGATTTAAAACCAGGCGTGATAAAGAAATGTAATCTCCGTCCAAACACTGAGCTCGTTAGTTAGAATAAAACTGTTCGTAAAGTGTAATCAATAAATGTTCTGTAAGATGAGAACATGCTTCATGTGGTGTTTTTATTCTGTTTTTTTTTTATTTAAACTGAAATCGTTTCATGAGGCAGCAGATGAAACATGTCACGAGGTCCGTCCAGCAGAGGGCGCTCTGCCTGTTCACATCCTCTCAGCACTGTCTGCAGCACAAGCAGTAGGCCTATAAGAACAGCAGTAAGTGAGCAGCCTCCGGAGGACCTGTGCTCATCATATCACAGATAAACACACAAAGAAAAAACTGTTTTCATTTCAGGTTAAAATTCAAAATACTGACGACATCTTTAGAAAATGTTCTCCAGTCAAATTTACAATGAACAACTAATTAATTAAAATACAATCAGCGTACGATCTGTTCAACATCGACAACTCCTCTGGGTGTAACGTGCTTTCAGACACGGCAGAACGCTCGCCGGATGTTCTTTCCCCAGCACTTCAGCTTTCAGCTGTTACTAATAAGAAGATAATGTGAACAGCATTTTTAAAGACGGAGCTAACACCGGTTATCACAGACAAAGCAAAGCAGGATATTCAGAGGCAACAACAGAACAGAAGCAGGACATAAAGTTAAAGCAGGAAGAGAAAGACGCTCAAACACAGAGACAGAAGACGGAGGGAGGGTGGAAGGTTAGGACGGTGAAAGACATGAAAACCTTTAAAACTCTTTAATGATTAAACAATAAGTTAATGAAAAAGACGACAAAACATCAGCTCTGTCTGAAGGAGCCTGAACGCCTCACCAGCACATTATGAACAGATCTTCAGACCTGATCAGAAGGAGTCCAGTGTTCGGTCTCTTCTTCTGTGTGCTGTCTGATGCTAACAGGTAGCACGCAGGTGTTCTTCAAGCCTCTCTCTGTTAGAGAGGGAAGTGAACCCGTAAGAGAACTAATGCGCCGAGCTGTCAGAGGGATCGCGTCTGATTGGATCACATGTTGATCACATGTTGTTCAAAAGGAAAAAAGGATCTGAATCTAGTTCAGTTTGAATCTGACTGAACGTCCCGTCTGTGTTCAAACGTTCGATGTGAAAACTTTGATCCAAACATCAGATCGATCCTGATCCAGAGGAGGATTCAGGCTGCAGCTCGGGAGCTACACGCGATCAGACAAGACAACATGCTCACATGCTGCACCACCAGGAGCCTCTTTAATGTAGAAATATGAGTTATAATGAAAAAATGATTATTGGAGCCACTTTTCAGTCATCAATATCGTAAACAACAAGCGTATGACAACAACAACTACAACAACAACAACAACAACAACAACAATGCATGTTTTAAAGCACATTTCAGTTTGTCCAACATAACAACAACAACGCAGACTTTTCTTTGTCAGCGAGCTGAAATCATCGTCCTGAATGTGAATGTTGTGGATGAGTCCATTAAAGAGACGAGATCTCAGCCTCATGAACAGTTTGACTAAACTCTTACGTCCTGCACGAAGGACGCGGCTCCTGACTGAATATTCATCCCAACAGGAAGCAGAAAAAACACCTTCATCATTCGGAGCAGACTCGACTGCTGACACAAACTGTCACAAATAAGAGAAGCGGCGGCTCAGACTTTAAACACACAAACTGTGACGGTCCGAACACCGTGAGAGCTTTGTGATATAAAACAGTCGACGTGGACTCTTTCTTTGTTTTCACATCTCGTGTGTGTTTGATTGTTCCCGGGTTTCCTGAGTTGTTTTTATTTATTTGTTCGAGAAATAAGTTATTAAAGTAGCATCGAGATTTTAAAACTCTGAGCATCCACGCGGAGCAGCTGTGTGTGTGTGTGTGTGTGTGTGTGTGTCAGAGTGCAGTTAATAAGTTGTCAGTGAGCTAAGCTCCTCAGAGAGTTTTTTTTACCCATAAAGCATCTCTGCACCACTTAGCTCAGCTCACCTCTCCCTCTGTCAGGGGAGGGGTCAGAGCGAGCGAGCGAGCGAGGGAGAGAGAGGGACATCATTCCACAGCTGGCTCACAGATGGTCAGAGCTGACACACACACACACACACACACACACACGACCTCTTGTCGTCCACAGAGCAGATTGAGCTAACAGGCTAACACAGCAGCTAACCACAGTGTACTGTGAAGGCGTCCTGCACACACGTCGGTGCTGATGTGTCTCTGAACGCCGGCGAACATGTGATCAGTACGTCTGATCGCCGCGTCACCGGTGACCCTGAGCTTTGAGCAGCTCCACTGTCTCGCTGTTCTCACTCATGTGATATCAAGCAGGAGTCTCATGTTTGCTTTCCATATCATAGTTAGCCGTTAGCATACATTCTTCGTTAGCTGGCTCTGAATGCTAAGAATGCTATGCTAAACGATGGCTTCAGCGCTACCTGGTGCTGTAGTCTCACAGAGATAAACTCCTCTGTCAGTGCTGAAAACACTCAACACCTGCGTTAAGTTGTGTTTCCACCAAAAGTAGCGGGAACTTTTAGACCCGCCTGTCCGACGGACTGAAAGGTTCCTTCAGCCCATGCCTGTGTGCGTTTCCACAGAGGTGTATGGACCTGTGGAGGTGAGACAGGTGAGCTGAGTCCCCTCAGCTTCATGTGGACTCTGGTCCCTGCAGCGGACACGCGCCCTCGCCCCCGGCTACAGGCCCTGCGGTTAATGCCGTAGGTCTAGTCGACGGCCGTCATGCTGAGTGTAAATAGCTGTTGGTGGCTGTTCTTATGAGTGATTCACAGAATTAGATAAACATGTGGTGAGTGTGGGTTTAACACTGAGAGACGACTAGAATCCACTGAATCCAGCACACGCTGACACACCTCAGCTGCTTCCACACATGCTGTGTTGTGTCTCCAGAGGCCTGACCTTTGGTGACCCTCTGATCTGAGCCACCTTGAGCACAATTGGGTCTGAATGTGATTCTGTTGAGTCGATGTGTTGGATGATAATGACTCGCGCGGTGCCCAGAGGACGGACTGTAGATACTTTGTTTACATTTTAAATGAGTCCAGAACCTGCAAACCTGAGTCCCACACTCCCATCAGCCTCAGCGGCACGTTGATCCTCGTGTCTCCTGAAAAGAGGAGGCAGGAGATCAGAAACCTGCAGCAGTAAGCTCTTTAAGTGCTCTGACGTTTCTGTGATGGAAAACAAAAGTCTGGAGCTTCTCCCAAGTGGAAACTCCGACTTATTCAGCTTATCCCACTTAGCGCTCCGGCTGGCCGAGTGCCCCGCTGCTGCAGGAATCAGAGCGTCTCAGCTGCTCTTATTTTCACTGTTTGCATGTATTTCTGACTTCCTGCTCCCACTCTGCCTCCGGCTGCGTGAAGGCGTCTCTGCACTGCTTGGATTTTTGACTTTCCACTCTTTATAAAGTAAAACATCTACAGAGCAAAGATAATACACGTTTATAATGAGGGTCTTTTATCAGCTGCTGAGGGAGGTTTTTCTACGTCTCATCCTGATAAAAGGACTTTTTCTCATTCACATAATGCTCAGTGCTCACCTCGTTCAATTTCCTCCTTCCTTCCTGTCTGGGATGAAAACATGAGCTCGCAGCTCCGTGCTGTCCCGGAGCCGCAGCAGCAGCAGTAAATCTGGCAGCAGACAGACACGAGGAGACAGGGAGAAGACGTGATCTAACAGTGATCATGTCCTCGTGTGTCTTCGGGACTCATCCATCATCATTGGGAGCGGCTGAGCTCGGGCTGCAGGGCCGTGCCAGCTGCTGCCGAGTGTTGCTCAACATGTGACAGGAGCAGAGTGTTCGGCAGAGGGCTCAGAGCGGGACACAATGTGGACCGCAGCTGCTTCCACAACAACACATGAGAACACACGGAGGAGCTGAGAGTTTGGTTTGTTACAGGTCGGATGCAGATTTAATGAGAGCTCATAAATCAGCCGCAGTGTTCGATCGACTAAACGTGTCACGCTTTGAAGACACTAAACAATCCAGACAACCGCTCAGAGTTCAGGAACAACAAGAACTCCAAAAGCACCGCGGTGTCTGCAGTGAGTCAGCGTGGACACAATTATAAACCGCCGAGCAGAAAACAACAAGACACTGAAACTAAATGACTCTCAGTGTGTCGGGTTTAATTCAGCTCACGCCATTTAAAGAAGTCGCTGCAACAACGAGGACATGAAAGAGGCTTACCTTTACCTGCAGTTCCTCTGGTGTCCACTTGAGGCTGTCTCCAGCAGTGAGTCAGTCCCCATAGAGCCCCATGTTAAAATGTCCAACTCACATTATATTAAGGCTTAAAGTGATGCAGCATTAGGGGCGTGGCCTCTCTGAGTGACAGCTGGGAGCTGCTAGCGGTCTGCTAGGTGTCCCCTCAGCTAACTCAGTCACTGAACGTAACCTCTGGGCCGTGTTTGTGCTGTCGGAGCCTGTTGGAGATTTGTTCATGTAAATATCAGACAGATAATCTGTGTGTGCGCTTTATTGGACGAACAGACCGTCCAACACGTCTCACACACTGTTTCTACACTATTTATATGTTAGCACTGATTAGTCACTATCTGTGGCAGCTGTGGCTCAGTGGTAGAGTCGGTCGTCTTGTACGGTCATCGGTGTATGAATGTGTGTGTGTGAATGGGTAAATATGACATGAAGTGTAAAAACAGCTTTGAGTGGTCGCAAAGACTAGGAAAGCGCTTTATAAAGCTTACTTATAAATAAGTACAGTCCATTTGACCTTTTCTTAATCTGTGTGTGTGCTCACCGTACCTGCTTGTTAGCTCGTCCACTGTTTGTCATACACTGTTTTATTGGTGGCGGCCCGTGCAGGGCGTCAGGACTGTTGTTAGCTCATTAGCAACTAAAAAATTTAAATAATGTTTAAAAAGGACGC
Source organism: Semicossyphus pulcher (assembly GCF_022749685.1). NCBI lineage: Eukaryota > Metazoa > Chordata > Actinopteri > Labriformes > Labridae > Semicossyphus > Semicossyphus pulcher. Next base: position 1,015,558 of record NW_027211701.1, read on the forward strand.
AGACTGTTCAGCTCTGATACCTTAGTGTTTGCTAACCCCTCGCTCCTCTCAGGCTCCACCCTCTCAGGCTCCACCTTCTCTTCCTAATATGGTCACTTCTGGCTCCAGAAAACAAACACGGTAACGGCTAAAAAAAATAAAAAAACCTGACTCTTCACAATATGTGACGCTGGTCTCTGCGTCCACTTTTTATAAACAGTCTATGGTTTTGATATCTGTTGGAGTTTATCACTCAGAGTCTGTTCCTTCACAGACTTGTGGTGCGTTCAAGTGGACTCAGACGATCGACGAGACGCTAGATGTTATTTAGAACAGGACGGTAAAATTCCAGACGGCACAGTAAAAGTATTTGAACTTTCAACCCTCCATGCTGGAATATTCACACAAAGACAAAAGTGATCTGGACGAGAGGCCCGATTAGTGCATCAGCACCTGGAATAACACTTTACAAGAATATAAGACTCATTTACAGCAGATAAACCAGGTGCTGCTTTGGTAGAATTGATTTCTGTTCAATTTTGAATAGAACTGAATTAATATTCCTAAAATAATGACACAAAATAAATCTTAAATACGTTTTTCTCTCTGACGGGGTGTTTTTCTGCCTTCATCCCTGTGAACGCAGGACAAACTGATGCTCCAGTGTTTCCTTCACTCTGTCATCGACACACTTTTCACGAGGAGTACGTGAGTGTTTGAAGTGCTCGGCTCCACGGTGTGTGTCTCTGTGTGTTTGAGCTCTGCAGATGAGTTACTTCATGGTTCACGTTGTTCTCTGAATGAAACACACATCCATCGGTGCAGCGCTCAGTCACTAACAGGCCTCCGGATCAGGCAGCTGATGATGTTTGTAAAGCTGCGTTTGTTTCACTGCTCCGCCCGTGTCCCACCGGGGCTGTGACGCTGTGATGGTGAATATCACGTGAATGATGCCTTTAAAAACTCTGTTTGGTTTGTTGTTGAGTTACAAAAGTAAAATACAGGTCAAAAACTTTATGTTCTTTTATTTTGAAACTTTTTTTCATCACTGTTTTTCTTGTTCTGTTCTAAATCGCGACACTTCTCTCAGGTTCTCTTTATTCTACGCTGCTCTGCTAGTCTTTCTTTCACGTCCTCCTCCTCTTCCTCCTCTTCCTCCTCCTCTTCCCCTGAATTCTGTCAGATGTAAAAAAAATAATCTCAGGAGGATTTTATTTTTCTAACGATCAAGGTAAAACAGAAAGTCACATAAAGATGGACTTTGGTTCATTCTGCAGACTCTTTTGTCCACACTGTCTCTGCAAAGAGAAATGTCTCTAATGTCTCCATCTCTACATGAAACATGGAGATTTACAGAAAAATGAACCATTTCATCGTGAAAACGAGAGACACGAAACAATGTTTGACTTTGTCTGAATACCTCGATAACTAACTTAAAACAAAAGGATTACTTGTTCACATTCTGACATACAGAATATATTGAACTAAATGTTTGTTCTCATTTCTGTCACCACCATCAAAGTTTCTGCACCAAAAAGTTTTTCATCCAATCACACGAGCCGCGCGTTTCTAAATGAAAGCCATGTGTGCGAGTCTCACAGTGAAGGAGCCACAATAACTCAGAGGTCCTCCATCGATGTGACCCCCGTCTGTCTGAGGACGTCACGCAGCTTTTATTTTACTAAACATAAAACATGTAAATGTGCTTCAAACATTCGGCTAAATGATCCGTTTCTCTAAGAATGAAGAAAATGAATCTCCTCAATCAATAAACACAAATCTTTGAAGCAGAATTAAAGGAAGCTCTCTGTAAATAAATCTGTTCACTATATTCACAGAGAACCTGCAGATGGAGCGAGTGCAGGAAGTGCTACAAATATAAAACGCTAAAATTACAGAAGGAGCAAATCTGCATCTGCAACCAGATTGGATTTAAAGGAGGAATAAAAAGTCTGCTAAAGACTGAAACACTGACAGAGGACGTGAACACAAAGACAACACACTCAATAATCTGTGATAACACTTTGCTGTGAACGAGGACGTCACTGTTCTGTCTTTATTTGCAAAGATTTGTTTAAACAGCAACATTTTTACACTTTTTGCACAACAAGAAATATTTATTCATCAGCAAAAATAAAAAGAAATGAAAGTAAAATACATTTAAGAACAAAAGTATAAAAAGCAGATAATTCAGCTTTTCTTTGCTAATCCAAAGGTTTTGTTTTAAAATCGTAAACTTTATTTTGAAATCCAAAGGTTTTGTTTTAAAATCGTAAACTTTATTTTGAAATCCAAAAGTTTTGTTTTAAAATTGTAAACTTTATTTTGAAACCAAATGTTTTGATTTGAAATCATAAAATTTAATTTCGAAATCTGAAAAAAAAAAAAATTAAATCGTAAACTTTTATTTTGAAATCCGAAAGTTTTGGTTTAAAAAATGTAAGCTTATATTTTGAAATCTGGAGGTTTTGATTTGAAATTGCAAACTTTTATTTTGAAATCCAAAGGGTTTGTTTTAAACTTGTAAACTTTATTTTGAAATCCAAAAGCTTTGTTTTAAAATTGCAAACTTTTATTTTGAAATCCAAAGGGTTTGTTTTAAAATTGCAAACTTTTATTTTGAAATCCAAAGGGTTTGTTTTAAAATTGCAAACTTTTATTTTGAAATCCAAAGGGTTTGTTTTAAAATTGCAAACTTTTATTTTGAAATCCAAAGGGTTTGAAAAATCATAAATGTTAAAATCAAAAATGAGTTCAGCTCAATAAGTAAAACTTTTGGATTTGAAAATGTTATTTTATTTTTGCACATTTTAACTTTAAGCGTTAAAACAACTTTAATCACAGATTTATTTTAGTTGCATTTTTTTCTTGTTTTGATTTTTTCTTCCGATTGTTTTTTATAACTTTGCATGAATCTGATTTTCTTGCAGTGTGGAAAGTTTTGCTCTTTAACCCGTTCTGTTTTATTGCAAAAATAATTCACATTATATATATTTTTAGGTGTTTTGAAACGTTATCTAAAACTGAATCTTAACTTTATTTGGTAAAAAACACAGTCAGGGACAAAGCTGCAGTGAGAGCTTTTCAAAATAAAATACCTGGTTGATCTTTTTCACAGAACTTTGTTCCTGCAGCGTTTAAACTCCTTCTGTTAAATGTACATGATTTTAAAGGAGCTTTCTCTTTCTTGTCTTTTAGTGTGTAAAAGTAAATGTGTCTTTGTTGTTCACATGAGAAATCTGACCTGTCAGGGTTTCCAGCACACGCTCAAAAAAGAGTTTTTACCTTCACTGAAATGTTTATGAAGGTTAATAAATCTAGTAATAATTATAGTCACAATAACCTTTGAAAGAAGAAATGCAGCTCAAAGTGCTTTAAAATAAAGAAATAAAAGCTCATTAAAACGCAGATAAAGTGTTTATCAAGAAAGACATTTAGAATCACAGTAAAGGTAAAAAAAAAACAACCGCATTAAATGAGATTAAAACCTCAAAGATTGAAAGAAGATTAATGGATATGCATAAAATAAGGACCACATAATTAAACATGCGAGAACATAGTATGTGTAAAATACAGCAGCAGTGTGCATTGTACACATTAAGTATCCATCGTTAGTATAAACAATATATTACAGTTAATAAAGTATATTACAGTTTATATTACAGTTAACCAAGTATATTACAGTTTATATTACAGTTTATACAGTATATTAACATTAATAAAGTACAATAACGTTAGTAAAGTGTATTACAGTTTATATTACAGTTTATATTACAGATTATAAAGTATATTGCAGTTTAAATTACAGTTTATAAAGTATATTACAGTTTATATTACAGTTAAAAAAGTATATTACAGTTTATATTACAGTTAATAAAGTATATTACAGTTTATATTACAGTTTATAGTTTATAAAGTATGTTACAGTTTATATTACAGTTTATAAAATATATTACAGTTTATAAAGTATATTAATGTTGATAAAGTATATTACAGTTTACATTACAGTTTATAAAGTATATTACAGTTTATATTACAGTTAATAAAGTATATTACAGTTTATATTACAGTTTATAGTTTATAAAGTATGTTACAGTTTATATTACAGTTTATAAAATATATTACAGTTTATAAAGTATATTAATGTTGATAAAGTATATTACAGTTTACATTACAGTTTATAAAGTATAGTACAGTTTATATTACAGTTTATAAAGTATAGTACAGTTAATATTACAGTTTATAAAGTATAGTACAGTTTATAAAGTATATTAACGTTAATAAAGTATAGTACAGTTTATATTACAGTTTATAAAGTATAGTACAGTTAATATTACAGTTTATAAAGTATAGTACAGTTTATATTACAGTTTATAAAGTATAGTACAGTTAATATTACAGTTTATAAAACATATTACAGTTTATAAAGTATATTAACGTTAATAAAGTATAGTACAGTTTATATTACAGTTTATAGTTTATAAAGTATGTTACAGTTTATATTACAGTTCATAAAATATATTACAGTTTATAAAGTATATTAATGTTAATAAAGTATATTACAGTTTATAAAGTATAGTACAGTTTATAAAGTATATTAATGTTAATAAAGTATATTAAAGTTTATATTACAGTTTATAAAGTATATTAATGTTAATAAAGTATATTAAAGTTTATATTACAGTTTATAAAGTATAGTACAGTTTATAAAGTATATTAATGTTAATAAAGTATGTTAAAGTTTATATTACAGTTTATAAAGTATGTTACAGTTTATATTACAGTTTATAAAATATATTACAGTTTATAAAGTATATTAACGTTAATAAAGGATATTACAGTTTATAAAGTATAGTACAGTTTATAAAACATATTACAGTTTATAAAGTATATTAACGTTAATAAAGGATATTACAGTTTATAAAGTATATTAATGTTAATAAAGGATATTACAGTTTATAAAGTATATTAATGTTAATAAAGGATATTACAGTTTATAAAGTATGTTACAGTTTATATTACAGTTTATAAAACATATTACAGTTTATAAAGTATATTAATGTTAATAAAGTATATTACAGTTTATAAAGTATAGTACAGTTTATATTACAGTTTATAAAACATATTACAGTTTATAAAGTATATTAATGTTAATAAAGTATATTACAGTTTATAAAGTATAGTACAGTTTATATTACAGTTTATAAAACATATTACAGTTTATAAAGTATATTAATGTTAATAAAGGATATTACAGTTTATAAAGTATGTTACAGTTTATACTACAGTTTATAAAACATATTACAGTTTATAAAGTATATTAATGTTAATAAAGGATATTACAGTTTATAAAGTATATTAATGTTAATAAAGGATATTACAGTTTATAAAGTATATTAATGTTAATAAAGGATATTACAGTTTATAAAGTATGTTACAGTTTATACTACAGTTTATAAAACATATTACAGTTTATAAAGTATATTAACGTTAATAAAGGATATTACAGTTTATAAAGTATATTAATGTTAATAAAGGATATTACAGTTTATAAAGTATATTAATGTTAATAAAGGATATTACAGTTTATAAAGTATGTTACAGTTTATATTACAGTTTATAAAATATATTACAGTTTATAAAGTATATTAACGTTAATAAAGGATATTACAGTTTATAAAGTATATTAATGTTAATAAAGGATATTACAGTTTATAAAGTATGTTACAGTTTATATTACAGTTTATAAAATATATTACAGTTTATAAAGTATATTAACGTTAATAAAGGATATTACAGTTTATAAAGTATATTAATGTTAATAAAGGATATTACAGTTTATAAAGTATGTTACAGTTTATACTACAGTTTATAAAACATATTACAGTTTATAAAGTATATTAATGTTAATAAAGTATATTACAGTTTATAAAGTATAGTACAGTTTATATTACAGTTTATAAAACATATTACAGTTTATAAAATATATTAATGTTAATAAAGGATATTACAGTTTATATTACTTCAGTGTTCTCGTAATATTTTACTCTACATGTTGACCTCTCTCTGCAGCACATTGAACTCATCCCTCACACGGTTACTAATCAGATACGAGAGATGATCTAATAATCAGTTATTTATGAGGCTGCAGTGAAGCCGTGGCTGCAGTCAGACGGCTGACGGTCGCTCTGCACAGACGCAGACAGAAACCGGAGCAGCAGACAGACAGAAAACAGAGACGAGTAAATCCTGGTGTGTTTGGACGCCGTGGTTTTTGTGGTTTGATTTAGCTCACAGTGACAGAAACAGCAGTCAGCAGGCCAAAGGTGTGTTTAAGGCCCGTAGGAAACGCCTCAACCTGGACTTTTATACCAGAATTTATGATTTCATTTCACTGTGACTCAAAATGCACTGCAGGCAGGTTTTACACTCACAGAGTGATAATGTGTCACGTTTTCCTCCAATTATTTCAGTTCTCCACAAGTTGACTGTGAGATAAACTGACGTCTGCTCTCCTTCATCCTTTTCTTCACCTGCAGACTCGTGTTTTTAGTCCTTCTTAACTCTAACCTCCTGAAGAGCAGCCGGTGTGGTCACGATGAGTGTTTATGTAGAGTACCACGAGCTAAGCTGCTGCTCACGACGATGTTTTACTGAAAGTATCGACACTAAAAATCTCACTGAAGAAAAAAAGTATTAAAATCTAAATATTCATCCTTTATGAGGCTGCACAGTGTCATCGCTGATATTAAACCATCTGCAGCTTTATTATATTATGTAGTTTGTATAATCGATTAATCTGCAGATCATTTTTTACGATTAATCCTTCATTGGTCACGATCAATAGTCCATTAAATGTCAGACAGTTTGCTCATCATCACATCCCACAGCCAAAAGTGACGTCTTCTAATTTCCTCTTTGATCAAACCAAACTTTACAAACCTGAAACTTTAAATAACAAGATCCAAAAAGCTGAAAATCTTCTCGTTAGTGAAGCTGGAAGCAGCAAATGTTTGAACATTGTTGTCCTAAAATCACTGAAAGATTCATCGATTATCAAAATTAGAAGGTGATTCATTTTCTTTGGAGCAGTAAATCGATTTCTCTATTAATCGATGATTATTTGCAGCTGTAAAATCATCATTTATTGCTTGATTAACATTCTGCTCGGATGTTTTATTTTGTAACTCCTCAGCTGTGGAGCTGCAGTCCACATATTACACAGCGAAACATCAGACCATTGTTCAGACTCACATGATCTTTGTCGTCCTTTATGAAATGTGTTCTGCAGCAGGAGCACACACAACGACACAACGACACAAAACACAACGACAACATCAACAGTAAAATCAGACCCAGTGAAGATCAACTCAAAAATCAGACAAAAGGAAAACATCAACAACATGAAGTAACATCCGTAAACTCTGAGCTCATACAGGAGTGGACATTTTCTGGAAATATGCAGTCGTGCCATGTGGACATGTGCAATGTGCAAAAGTAGTGCAAGTAAAGCAACCTGAGTGCTGGTTGCCAGGAAGCACATGAAGAGCACTTGGTATAAACGAGAGTCTTTCAGTCTTCCACATCGGCGATGTGACACGACGACCCGAGGGCAAAAGCTCAAACTCACCCTGAAGTGGAGGTTTCTGGGAATCAGTACAGCATGAGACCTGCCCGTTACACCTCCCTGAGACATCACTGCTGTTTTCACCAGCCTCAGCTTACAGGCCAAGTTTAGGTCCAAACGATGCAATAACACAAACGCTTCAATAACTCGTCTGTAAAGAGAGACAGCATCTCAGTGGAGACGTACAAGAATTAATTTTCCTTCAGAAGACCAGTCCTTGCTTTTTAGACGGAGCATCAACCCCCCTCTGAGAAGGTGAAATGTGTTGATAGTGTTGCACGCAGGCGGCTGCAGAGCGTGCATGTGTGCGGCACTGAGCCTCCATATAATCCTCACAGTGAGCACACAGTTCTCCTCCAGCAGCGCTGCGGCTGCAGGAAACTTTTCACTGTAAAGAAAAGGTGAATTTAACTTTTTAATAAAACAGTTTTTTTCTTTCAAAAGGGACAAAGTCTCGTTTTAAACTATGAAGTACAAACTGAAAGATCACTGAACTGTGGGACAGTACAATTGTAATTGTTTTATATGAATATGAAGCCTAATGCACTGTTAAAAAATGTGTAAAAATGTTTTTTTAATTCCTTTTGTGTCAGCGGCTGGAAATGTGATAGAAACATGAAATATCTTTAGCATAATTAGCATCTGTTCCGTATGGCTCACTGACTCACTGATTCTCACAACAGGAAGTTCTCTCTTATTTAAGATATTTAAATAGAATTTCTGCAGAAGAAGAAGAAAATATCAGAATGACATCAATGTGAAAAAGCGATTTTATGATGTTTTTAAAACTTTCAAACTGAGCCTGAAGTAAACAGAAACGTTTGTTAGAATAAGAATTTAAAGTTGTTTTAAAGTAAACTTCCTGTAAGAGAAAGTGAATCTTTGCTTTCATCCGTGAATCTTTCTGTCACATGATCAGAACCAGAAATATATAAACATATTTACATCTGTGATCCTGCTGATCTCTACTGAGCATGTGCGACTCTCAACAGAGATCAGAAGGAAGTGAGAGGTCTCACTCGCATTTCAATCATCATTAAAAATATCTGCAAAGAACTACAAAATAAAACACTGTTAATGATAATACTGAGAAATGTATTAATAAAGCAAAAATATCACAAACAAGAAATTATTTTTCCTGAACAATTTAAATGAATAAAACACGACGATTTTTAGTTTAGAATTATTATTACATTTATTATTACAAGTCCAAACACAAACAGGAAGCAGACATTCTCTGTCCCGTGTTCTCATTCAAACGTTTTATTCGTCACATCATAACCTGAAATGTTTCGTATTAAATAAATATTATAATAAGATGATACGTTTGTAAACATCTTGTTGTAGCACTTCCTGCTCGTGCTAATACTTTTTCACTCTGTGCTTTTATTCTGAAACTCTGACTTGTGTTTTTCATGTGTGTGTGGTTTTATATTTATGTGTGTATTTGTAATGCTACAGTGCATCCCTTATAATGAAGCACAGTTACTTCTTCTTCTGTGGTGCTTTAAACCGTCTCTCTGTGCTCCTGATAATCGAACACGCTCGATCACTCTGTTTCTTTCAACATTTTAATATTCATCTACATTTACACATCGTTTAGGATGTGGATTTGTTCACGCATGTGAGGTTTTATTTTAGATTCCAGTGGATGAAATAAAAAGTCTGTATGTTCAGTCCTTTCAATCGTTTTTACACACTTGTCTGTGTGTAAATCTGCTTCCTCTCCTGTTCTTCAGTCTCAGTCTCTCCTCCGTCTCTGCCTCACGTGGCCGTCGTGCTTTTCATTCATGCATTCTTCACTCGAGCTCTTTCAGTGGCTGCTGGAGAAAGTCCT
>NW_027211701.1:1035000-1112500 GCF_022749685.1 Semicossyphus pulcher
TCACATCACGGTTTTAACCTCCCTGCACTGGTGACCCTTTATCTTATAATCCATTTTAAAATCTCACTTGTGACTTACAATGTTAGCATGGCCAGGCTCCAGAGAACATCAGTGAACTTTGAACTGCTTACCGTCAGAATAAAGGCCCTAATAAGGTGATTGAGCGTTTGCTGTACTGGCACATGAACTCTGGACAGTCTCCCAGTTAGTATTTAAGGTGCTGACACCGTTTCCGCTTTCAAATCCAGTCTTAAGACACATTTACAGACTTGTTTTTCTCCTCACATGTAGTCTGAATTGTTTGTATAATACAGAATACAACAGAGAGAAGGCTCATGCTACCATACAGACAACAGTCATAAAGAGAGTGGTGGTCAGGTGGACCTGGAGCTGTTCAAACATGATCTCAAAGTACGACAGCAAACAACTTTTTAATGTGTAAACAGGAAAACTGATGCAAGAAATTGTTTTGGAATTTAATGTGTGTTAGTGCAGGATTATAAATCTGTTAAAACGCTTAGGGGTCATTCAGACACGCATTTATGTTTATTAATTGATTTGTTTTAAAGGGTGAGTAAAAATGAGGTTTACTATTTCTTCAGGAAGAATTGGGATTTATTTTGAATTGTGTGTTTGGTCTGATGTCCTGAGAATCTGATGATGAAGTTTCTCTTTCGTTTCTGTCTGAATTTGTTAATTTAATGAGATGAGTTTGTTTTGCTGTGTTTTATAGTGTGTGCAGTGTGTGTGTGTGTGTGTGTGTGTGTGTGTGTGTGTGTGTGTGTGTGTGTGTGTGTGTGTGTGTGTGTGTGTGTGACTGTAGCAGACCCCAGGAAGTATAAACAATGCTTATGACAATAAAGAAAGAAAATAATGTTACAGTCAAAATCCAGAGGGTGCTGTGAAATGACACACGCAGAGTCAGTAGCAGTTAGCTCTGCTTTGCTTAGCGTGTGTCTGTGTGTTCATACCTCCCATGCGTGTTCTCAGCAGGTGGTAGATGTCGGGGCCGTAACAGTGCTGAGGAGCTCTCCTCTGAGGACCTCCATCCCTCCCTACGAAACATGAAATATCAGGATTTTTGACTTTTAACTTCTTACTGCAGTTTAACATGATAATGTGACAAAAGACACACCAGGGTGACTGATTTTACTTGGTTCTGATATGGAGTTCAAATGTGTTTAAGGACTTTAAACCCAAAGCATTTCCACATTTTGTAGCCAGACTCACGTCATGTTTTTTGTTACCTTGCTCTCGTCTTCCTCCTTCCCCTCGGTCGGCCAGGTGCTCGGCGAGCTCTTCCTGAAGCTGCTGCTGTTGTCTGGGAGGCAGCCTCCACAGTGCCTGACCCATCTGCATGTACAGTAACACAGCACATGAGCACATCACTTACACCACAGTGAACGTACTGCCCAGGACACAGAGATATGCTATCATGTTCTGATTCCATTTTTTCTCCCCCAATAATGATTTCAATATCTAAAGTGTTGGTCGATACAGAGTACTTCTCTGACACAGATGAGTACAGTGAAACCTGTATGGATGTTCTGTGGTCGGTCTTACGTTTGTATGGCCTGGCTCTGTACACTGAAGTAACCTGAACCTAAACACAAGCTAAGCTAATGTTCATTTCGTAATTTTACCTGACAGAACACATATTTTTTAAACAATTAAATCAATGCTTGGGGTGATAGAAATGCTGTCATCGTGTAATTTGTCCTGCAGAGCTCCACTCTAGAATTGGTTAACAATGTATAATAATGTTAAATATCCTTTTATATATGTTAACGGAGGAAGCCCTCTCAGAACCAAAACAAAAGGTCTACTTTAAATGCATTTTTAAAATGTCCAAATAGCGACAGCTACATTCATAATTAGGGATATTTTCTAACATCAGAATCTGTTTTTAAGAATCTGTCAGGTTCTGTTTATTAGCATGTTGATGTAAAAAAAATTAAGTGGAATAAAGAAGACTTTTATTGTGAAAGGGCAGGCTGGTGACAAAGAGCACCTGACTGACTCAGTGCTCATTAAGCATCTTATTTGGCTAAATGGTTATAAAGAACACAAACTCCATTTTAATGTTTTAATAAATCCCAATTTATTAATAACTACAGGTGTTGGTGTGCAAATGTGTGATTTAATCTTGTCTGCAACTAGTCCATCTTCTAAACAAGTGGCAGCCATATTTTTAATATTTGTTTACAAAGTTTTTCTTGTAATAAACAAGAGTGCAGAGTGCTCAGTCATATGCCTCACAGATAATTGTGCTCGAGATTGTATTCAAACCACTGACATACAATCTGTATCTACTGATACAGTCATGACAGACTGTACTCCAGCATTGTGACACTCTGTGCTGATTAGCTTAAATTAGCTTGGTAGCTTAGCCGCCGTGTGAGCCAGTAAACAGAGCCGTAACTGCCCAGTGTTTTCTGTCCTTTCGCTCTCAGCCCGTCTAACGTCAGCCGTGTTGCATAAACAAATCCATCACACAGTTGTAAACATCAACGTTGGAAAGTGGAGCAAGCAAGCTAGTTTGACGTGTAGCCCCGCCCCCTTCGATCCTATTTGGTCACACATATCACAACAGCATTCAAAATGGAGAATCATTGGTTGAGCTAGCTGTCAATGTCTATCTGTTCTTACAAATCCCAGAGTTAGCTTGCAGAGCTAGTTTAAGTTGAAAAAGACAGTGTCGAGCCAACCTCTTTGATGTTTGTGCTTAGTTAAAGGATATGTATGTTGATAGATGTAAAAAGAAGCTTCGGTATTTCCTACTGAGTGCGACACAGCGCCGTAACCCGAGCTAACGTTACCTACCTGAGTTAAATGATTCCTCTGACAGCCCGACCTGCACACACGGACAGCTGGAGATGCAGTTTCCCTGCTATCAAACGAATCCAGCTGTCTTTCATTCAGCCAAGTACGAATAAAAACAGAGCCGCTGCTCCTGTGTTTCGGGAGGAACCTTCCATACTGTAACACAATTATCATGTGTTTTCACCCTCCTCCTCCTCCTCCAGTCTAGTGATGTGTCTGTCAAGAACGAGTCGGCTCGAAAAACCGGCTCCTTTAAGTCAACAAGGGAAGCTGACTTCTTTTTCTTTTTTTTCTTCAAATCAATACAAAGCATTATAAAGTGTTGATCCGAAAACGTCTCACTTTGGTAATAACAATAAATACCTAGCAAGAGACATTTGTAAATTGCAGGAGCGCACATTTAAATTGCAGTGACGAATGCATGAGAAAAAAAACATGTCTTGAACACAGCCGAAATATATTATTGTGTCATATTTTCCCATACATATGGGATATGTCTGTACAGAGTTGTGTTGTTATTTATTAGTGTGTTATTATTATAACAATAATAATAATTATTATTTTTGTCAACAATGATAGTTAATCTTGACATAAGACACTTTTCATCATTAATATGACCTTCTATATCAAGGTTTAAAAGATAAACTACTTTACATATTTATTTCTTGCATTTTCCACTTTTTTCTTATCATAAACCTGACCAGATGTTTAAATCTATAACAGATTAAGAATCTTGAACGTATTTCTTGCATATCAAGAATCTTGCAATCAATATCGATATGTAATAATGTTTGAAATTATTATTTCAGGTTTGTATAGTAAATTTAATGTAAAATTAAGGTATTCTGGAATGAAATGATCGTTTTTGGCATACTGACATTTTTTTAAATCCAGAGGTGGTTCTAAACGAAGAGCTGTTCGGGAGCCTTGATACTGAGTCGAGCCAAATTATCTGATCACTAAAAAGATATGAAGTTCCCATCGTTTCCCCTGTCACCGCTCTGCCCCTCCTCTCCGCCCCCTCCCCTCTGCTTACACAGACAGATCAATGACATAAGTTTAGTATTTCACAATAAGTAGTCAAACACATTAATTTTCAATGTACATAAACGATTTTATATGCGAGAAAGTGATCAAACAAAGCGAAACAAAGTGGAAGCAGCGTTCGTGCCTCTACGTCACTGACGTCAGCTCGTAACGAACTTCCACGTAATGCGTACAGCAGCCAATCCTGATTCGTGCTGTTGATCACCCGGCAGAAACAAATGCAGCTACACCAAAAGTAGCAGTTAGCGTCCGTTAGAGGAACCACACACGGGTTATTTGGCCTTTTGAAGCAGTGAAGATTAATAAATACAACACAAGATTATTTAAGCAAAGAAACTTGACAGTAGCTCGAGTTGGAGCGTCTAATTTCACGTCTTCTTTCTTAATTCTGTTGCCACAACACAGGATTGGAGCCGACTGACTGCGGTTAGAAAAAACATCGTCACCTAGCTTTACCTAACGTCAAAGCTAACATGTTACCTATGAAAACAGCATTTGTTGTTGTGTTTGTCTCTCTTGTTTATAGGTAAACATGCTGTCTACCGGAGATGTTCACGGCTGTCTCCGTAAACTGGAAACTCTCCTGCGGGTGATAAAGTACCCAGGACATGTCGACTACAACAGGTAGGCTATTACACTGAAAATTCATATAATCATAACACGTTACACGACATAACAATTTAATAAAACAATATATGTATGTACTTGATTTTGGAGCCAATACTATGGAATAGAGTCTAATGTATATCTGATTACTGTTACAGTTATCTTTGAAAGTAGTCCCATTGAAGTAAGTCTTATACAAGTCCAAAAGGACCTGTAATTTCAAAATGTTAAAGCCGTATTGTTGGATTTTTGCTTATTTATAAATCTGTAAGTTACGATAATCTTATAATCATGTAGGATTGACTGTAAATGGTCATATTCTTATAATTCTGTAGGATTGCAAGTCTGTTTGTCTTTTAGTTTCATTTATTTCTTCTTTAATACATTTTGATTGACTTTAAGTAAATTTAATTTCTAGATACAGCATTATTTAAATAAAGAAGATATACACTTGACCAATAACTGTTCATTTACTTAAATAACTTAAAGTTATTACTGAAATTATGAAATAGATAGATAATTCATCAGCTATTTATAAATAAATAAAGGAGATTAGATCTGTTCTGTCTTCACACCAGAGGGTCATAAACAGGTCATGAAAGAGAAAGACAGAAACTTTATTATAAAGTAATAAAGTAGTTTGATTGAGATCCAGTATAGACGGCAGCATTCCTTATTAAAGCATTGGGAAAGTTCTCGAGGATCACTTGTGACATTACAATAAGTAGTAGATTTCACTTTAAATCCATCCATAAGTAATACAGCATACCATGAAACAAAGTTACCATTTTGGTCATGCACTCTTTCAGGGCTCCTTGACTGGTGGGATATAAAAAAGATTCATGTGTGTTACACAGTGGATTTTTATACAGTACAATACAAGGTAGTACAATTACCTTTTTTAGTGTATTTATCTTTTATTTTGTGCAACTTTTTCTACTCTGTTGACTCAAATGTCTCGTACCTGTGTCTCAGGTAAATACTGCTCTGCAATGTACCTTGTTCATAACACTGAACTTGTCCAACCAGAACATTCCTGAAGCCTTCCTGCGACTTGGTGTTTAATGGGTCTTGTAATGTCGCATGTCGACCACAAGGTGTCACTGTTGTCCCAGTGGAGCCCAACGAGCAGCTACAGCTCTTACACCCCGACTCGCTCTTATTTACATTTATCCAAACAGAAATGTCAGTTTAACTTTTATTCTGTCTTTACCTGTCTAAGATGAGAACAATAATTACTACAAGTTAATAGTTTATAAAATGTAAAAGATCACAGTTCAAGTAACAAAGAGCTTGACAGAGTCATGGAGGTGATGTACAGCAGTTACATCCACATTTACCTGTGTGAACATGACATATTCTCTTCTATTCTCAGTGACTCTCACAGGTTCACACTTTGTTTGTTTTTTTCAGCCTTTCCAAAGGAGATCCTTCTGCTTTTCTGCCATTAGTGAGCTTCACCCTCACCTCCTTCTCTCCACCTTTTGCTGAGCAGCTGATGGCAGCGGGACTCGAGCTGACGGGAAAAACCGACCTCCGATTCACTGACGCTCTTTATAAGGTTACACACACACTGAGCTCTGTGTTTTCTGCCTGTGCACAGTGGATTTTCGCTTCGTCCTCACAGTTTATGGAGCAGCCTGTCGTGGTTCTTTCCACTGTGAGTGTGTATGTGTTTGTGTGTGTAGGTGCTACGAGATATCTTCCACTATAAGCCCGTTCTGACCAAGCAGCAGTTCCTGCAGTGGGGTTTCTCTCAGAGGAAAATCTCCGTCGTCTGTGACATCATTAACTTGGTCCTGCAGAAACACAACCAGCTGAAGAAGGTTTCACTTTATTTACATTTACATTGTCACTGTAATTCTGTAACACCAGAGGCTGGAAATCACTCCTGTTTTTTATTAAAGACCAATCTGAGATCGATTAATCAGGTCTGTTTTGTTTAATCATGCTGCGTTTCCAACAAATCAGACTTAACTCTGATCATCAGGCTGATGAGTGAATCCTACTACCAAAAATGGAGACGTAATGAATTAAAGAGCCAGACTATAATATTTATTAATAATAATAATAATAGAAATAAGCCTTGTATATATCTTATTGTGAGTTGCGTATCTTAATAGTATCGATTAGTCTGGCCTCCGGTGATTCCCAACGCTGGTAGTTAAGCTGATGACACTGTGATAACGAGGGGAGTGACACTGGAGGGTTGGTCAGGTGAGCTCACCTGTGTTTTCAGGTGTGAATCTTCATCTTTTCCGATATGTATGGCCTGTTTTTACTGCCCGAAGGCTCAAATCATGTGACCAGTACAAGACATACAGTGGTAATACATTCAACAAGCGTGTGTGTGTGTGTGTTGCGTGTGTGTTGCGTGTGTGTTTGTGTGTGTGTGTGTGTGTGTGTGTGTGTGTGTTGCGTGTGTGTTGCGTGTGTGTTGCGTGTGTGTTGCGTGTTTGTGTGTGTGTGTGTGTGTGTGTGTGTGTGTGTGTGTTGCAGCCCAGAGTCAGATGTCCGGCCCCACACAAGGACGTCAGAGGAGAAGCTCAGCCGATGCTAACTGATGCTAACGCTGTGAGTACAGTGTAAAGTGCTCTACAACCACTGAAACCACCACGCACGGTTTCACGTCACTCGACAGTCACAAAGTGCTTTAAAAACACAAAAACAGGGAGACAACAGAACACAAGAGGAACACCTTTGGTTGACTAAAAAACAATAACAGTTGAGACCAGCCAAGAGGGCCCATGTCAAATGTGAACACGTCTCACGGAGGGGGGCAGCTGACGGACAGGTGTGACGAGTCGCTCAGGTGAATGATTAGACCTGTTGTTCTGTGTTTCAGGTGTCCCGTCAGCCAGTTGCTGTGAATCACACAGAAAATCTCTACGCTTTTCACACAAACACGTCCTCCTCCAGTCCTCCTGGAAACGTGATCACAGAGCCGACAGGAGGGGAGGAGGAGCAGGAGCAGGAGCAGGAGCAGGAGCAGGAGCAGGAGCAGCACAGGGAGGAGCGTCTTCATGTAAGCAGTTAATCATTAAGTTTACAGTTGTAGCTCTGTATGTGGTTTTAAAATCAGAGTTTCTGTCTTTGAAGTACAGCAATCAGAGCGTCTAAATGACCAGGACGTCCTCTAGGTGACTTAGAGGGATGGTTCAGTGTAATATAATCTGTCTCCGTTGTGTGTCAGTCCTCGGAGGTGGAAGGGAGACTCTCGTCCGTGGAGGCTCGGCTGCAGAGTCTTCAGACTGGGCCGGACTGGTTCAGACACCTGGAGAGACGCCTGGGGGACATTGAGAGACGCCTGGAGGACCTGGAGAGACAGACACACACAGACAAGGTTCATGTGACATTTTTTAAATGTCTTATTATTTTCTCTTCGTTACACAGACAACAAATGCACTAAAACATGAGACTGCAGGCACATGTTGTGTTCTCCATGCTGTGTTGCAGAGTGAAGGAGAAGCGATCAGCGTATCCAGAGAGAGCTGGGAAAACCTGACGAGCAGAGTCCTCCTCCTGGAGACCAAACAAGAACTGAGCAACACACAGGTACAACATTTCACTTTGCCTGCACGAAGAGACTGTCTGCTCTTTAAACCTGTTTCCTCTGCATGTATGCACTTACAGTAATTATTATCTGACATTATGTTTAACATCAACAAGACCAGCTAGTTGAGCGGCCATGTGTGTTTTACCAACAACAGATCGGCTGTGTTTCCTGTCAGCCATGTTTACCGTCTGCTCAGCCTGAAGCAGAGAGCTGGACGGTGAGATGATGCTGATGTGATCCACAGTATCAGTTAGTTCAGAGGGGCAGTGTACTTCCTGCAGCTTGTGTGTTACAGGCGCCACCCTGTGGTGTTCAGAGGTACTGCAGGACGACACTCAGTGTTTAAACAGCTCAAGTTTCTCTCCTCAGCTGCGTTATCAAAGCAGTCCAAGTTTCATGTTCTACAAACAGGTTAAATAAATGTTTTAGTCCGTCGTTGTTGTAATGAGATGGTTTATCTTGTTAATGAGTTGCGTACATTCTGAACAAATTATGTTGGTCAGTCAATCAGAATCGAGTATTCACCAAGACCAGTGGCTTTGTATTTATTAAAGAGCGTACAGATGGGAGGACCTACCTACCTGTCTACCTGCGCACGCTCGGTCTGTGCACTCGGTTTAATTTGCTGGTGTGTGGACAGATTTAGCACAGACTGTATTTGTTTATTTATTCCATAACTTCTAGCTCTAATCCCGTTTTCAGACTCTTATTGATGAAGCTTATTTTCACACTTTCTTTGTCTCCCTCTCTCGCTCAGTTAAGCGTCCTGCCGCCGTGTCCATCTTCCTCCTCTGTGTCCAGCTCCATGTCTGATGCCTCAAAGGTGAGCGGACGACTCACCTCTCCATCACTGCCGATAAACACATCGAAGCTTTTCCCATTCGTCTTTACCTGTCAGACCAAACCAGTGTTCTCGTTGCATTGTCTGTTGAGCTGTGTTGTGAACATTTCAGGAGATGGCTGGTTAAAAACAGACCAACGTGCAGCTATAAAAAAGATGACAACAAAAATCTATTTTTCACTGAGACATATTGAAAGGTGTAGATGTTGTATTTCTGGAGGGTGTACATTTTGGTGTTGGGCTGCATTATATCAAGTGTTGAATATAGTGTGTTATTCTGTCCATGGTGTGATACATGGAGATATACATGTTCTTTATTGACCCCAAACTGGGAAACTGTCGAAACTTGTGTGCATGTTTCTGAATAAGAAACTCAAAGCTCTGGCAAACACCCGACTATTCACTGTGCGTAAAGTTTAATTATGTGTGTGTAAAGCTTTCAGACAGTCACTGTGCAGCAGTAAGTCTGTCTTCAGTCCACGTGGACTGACATTACTCCTGTTTGTGCAGGAGGAGCTGAAGGAGAGGCTGGACAGGATCACCAACATGTACGTTCATGTTTCTCAGTATTACACACCGAGAGTCTTAAGACTTTTTAAATCTAAAATCTTATTGACTCATGAAAATGTTTTAATACAAACTGAGTCTGTTTAAATGTTTTTATGTGAAGACAAAATAAGTTATGACACCGTAAAAATGTAAAATCAACGTGCAACATAAAAACACTGAACACAAGTTTATGATATGATAGAGTTTCTTACATGACTTTAATATGTGTGTGTGTGTGTGTGTGTGTGTGTGTGTGTGTGTTCGTGTGTGTGCGTGTGCGTGTGCGTGTGCGTGTGTGTGCTTGTGCGTGTGTGTGTGTACGTGGGTGCGTGTGTGTGTGTGCCTGACATTTGTAGGCTGAAGAGCACCTCCAGTCTGCTGAAGAACACGGAGTCCTCCACAACAACCTGCGAATAACTTGTGACAGATAATCCTGATCTTGGTTTGGGTCGAGTCTGAAGTCACAGTTTCAGCACACCTTTCTTTGTTCCTGACTTCGTTAAAGTTCCTTATTAAACATTATTTTTAAGATTATGTTCTAATCAGCTTGTTTTATAATAATAATACTTGTACATTCTAAAACTGAGAAACTCCTGTAATTGTTTTTAACTCTAAGTCCTCTGCTGATGAGAGCGTAGCCCGCCAAAATAAAAGGCTTTATTCTTCAAACAGCAGCTTCTTGTGTGTCTTTTATTTTACTAACGCGGTGACTTAAGACTTTCTCTGTCCAGCCTAAAAAAGGTTATATACAAAATTAATAATAAGCATTGATGTAAAACGATTTAACTGTACTTTCTTTATTTGATTTGACAGGACATACAACTGCTAGGCTACTTCAAAATGTGTGGGACTGAATCATAACGCAAGTTAGACGATTTGGGGCTGAGCCTGGTTTTAACAAGAAGCTCTTCTTCTGCAGACGCACTGAGGCTGACCGAGGCGACACGGCGAACCTCCACCAGGGGAAATGTGAGGTTTGAACACTGAAGTAGTTTCCTATTTTACACTTTGAGAAGCTTTAAAGTTCTTACAAATCAAATTAATAGTCTAAAACACACTCCTCTGTCAGCAGCTCCCAGCTGGGACACACTGATATTTTTAGAGCAACACTCAAACTTACTTTATAATTCTGAGGATCATTTTACTTTACATCTTGCAGGGAGTGCGCCAAATCAAAGGTCGTCCACTAAAAGTTCTTGTTGTTTCCACTGACAGGCTCAGATTGTTATTCTAAGTGTGTGACAACATGACAGAAAGGATCCCTACAGAGATAGACCTTTTTGTTACAGAGGAAGATGATTGTTTTAACCACACACAGACGTTACATCGCTCTCTGCACACACACCAGACTCCATTCAGAAAAACACTGATTTAAGCTCACAGGACACAGGAGCTGCTGCTCTGCCACCCAGTAGTTGTGAGGGTGCTTTTACTTAAACCCAGTTACAAGTCCCTGACCTTTGACCTCTGTGCTTCAGGGATAAAGAGATCAGCCTTCATTTTCCTGTTATACTCCACAATACTCCAGCTACAGACACTTTGTTTTATTTGTCATGAGAACAAACCACGTTTGTAATCCTCAAAGAGCCCCCGCCTCTGGCCCAGATACCGTGTTTGATTCTAAATGTCTGAGTTTAATGAACATGTCTGAAACTGTGAAGTGTGTGTATGTTATGTGTGAACTGTTGAAATAAAGACATAAATAAATGACATATATGTTCATTTAATGACAATAATAAAGAATATAAAAATATTCGTATTTGTTTAACAGGTTATTAATTAAAGTTGAACTTTCTGTGATAGTGCCGGGGGAACAAATAAATCAGATGCACTATTTTAACAGTTTTTGTCTTTATTCTCACAATACACCCTGATGCTCTTCACATATTCAAACATCCTGTTATTGTGTTAACTTTAAGTGGGATTACTTAGAAAATATATTGCTGGGGACTCCCTCAATGACACAACTTTAAAACACTGCGATACATGGCGCTAAAAGGAGAATACCAAAGAAAAATCTCGTGGGTATTTTGCCCCTGCGCACACTTTACCAGGCAGGTTGAACCTTCCCTTTCCTTCATTGTGTTTTTTTACGTCTCCCTTACAACCTTCATTACTGTTAGACGTTAAGATTAAACTTATAAGGGATATTATTGTGGTAAGAGTTTCCAGTGCCAGAGAAAGTGTTAAGGTTTGTTCCTGGCAGGCAAAGGTCGGGGCTGAAAAGATACTTTAAAGCGCGGGAGATTTCTTCCGGCTTCCTGTTGACGTTGTGCGGCGTGTCTGACTGAAACAGACCACAGTCCCGGGAGAGACAGGAGAACCTCGAGTAATCTGTGTAACTTACCTGAATGAGCATGGAGGAGATTCAGCAGCCGACACCAGCTCTTCTGAACGGGTAACGACTGTTAACGTGTTCTGCTGTCTGCCACGTTTATCACAAGTATTCTGTCCGGATTTATACTTTTATCTACGTTAAACTCTTCTGTTAAATGAAACGTGCGTTGTGTGTATGTGATTTGAATCTTTATGACCTGACAGTTGACTTAACATCAAGGCAGTGGTTATAGGACAAGATTGTGATTTCTTTACTTAAATCTAAAATACTACTGAACAAAGTACTGCGCTCCGCGCGTGTTTTTAAGCTGTTAACTAAATGATATAACTGTACTGTGATGAAACACGCCATGCTGCTGTTAATATTGAAGATTTACATTGAATGTATATACATGAGGGTTCTGGGGTTAAAAACAAAATGAACATAAGAACTGAACTGGGCGTAGCCTATTGCTTTCACAAGGGGATCCATTGTTGAAGTGACCTTAACCTGCATCTTTCTAATGTCCAGCAGGGGGCGACTCCCCTGGTTGGAAAATAAGTGATTCTATAGAAGTCTATGAGAAAATGCTCCTCCTCCTCTCCTGATGTATTCCCTCAGTAAACATGTTCCTAATGAGTTTATGGTCTCAGTCTCTAGTTTCTTCTTCAACACAGCATGATGTTCATTTAGTCACTGATGCTCCCATTGAGAGTCACACAGACCAGGAAGGGGGGAGGGGTTAGGGCGGGGCTACCTGTGATTGACAAGTCACTACCGCCGTCGACCAGGAGAGATGCAACAATGCCAGTGCACCCTGTGTATGGTCATATCTGACTCTGGAAAACCAAGATGGCGTCTTCCAAAACGCTGAATTCAAGGCTTTCAAATGATGACTTCACTTCTTTCATACAGGAACAACCTGATACTGTTTTATAAATTACAAGTGAACCAAACATTGACATCCATTCTTCAAGTTATATGTTCTTGTTACAATCGTTGAAACCTACAACACGTAGTTTAGTTGACACTTTATACAGAGTGAGCCTGGCACAGTTTCCTGTCGGCCCTTGTGTGGATGAAGGAGCAGAGTTTCAGATGGAGTCAAAGAGCTCGTGGACGTGCTGACAGAGCCGAGCTCAAACCAAACCAAACCATATTCCTGAGAGAAGAGATTTTAAATTAAACTGCAGTCTGCCCCCTGCTGCCCGTATGAGAGGCAGACTGTGAGATGTCATGTTCACGCTGTGGAGACGTCTGTGAAGTTCTTAAGTGACTGTGTTCATGCTAATCGTGTTGCAAATCATCAGCAGGTTACTGTTTGTGTACGAGCTGAAGTAAAAGTGAAGAACCTGAATATGTGATCGATTTCCCTCTTTTGTCCTGTGTGTTCCTCTGCAGAGGAACCACCAGGAAGAGAGAGGACTACCTGGAGTGGCCCGAGTACTTCATGGCTGTAGCTTTTCTGTCTGCACAGAGGAGTAAAGATCCCAGCTCTCAGGTGTGTGTGTGTGTGTGTGTGTGTGTGTGTGTGTGTGTGTGTGTGTGTGTGTGTGTGTGTGTGTGTGTGTGTGTGTGTGTGTGTGTGTGTGTGTGTGTGTGTGTGTGTGTGTGTGTGTGTGTGTGTGTGTGTGTGTGTGTGTGTGTGTGTGTGTGTGTGTGTGTGTGTGTGTGTGTGTGTGTGTGTGAAGGTTCTAAAAGGTATTTAACTGATTGTCAACACAATATTTTAGTTAAACCTGCTGTGAGGAGTTTTTAACTGCTCATGAAACCGTCTCAATTTAATACAGATTTTTTTATATGACCAACAAAAACAAGCAGACCATCAACTACAAGATTTTTAGATCTTTAGTTATTAAGCTGCCTTAATGTGCACAGAGCAGTTCACAAGACATCACAGCAGCCTTTCTCTTTTGTCGCACCACGAGGGTCGGATGCTCAAATGCAGGTATTCATGTTCATCGAACCGTATAAACGTGGGGAATCTGACAGATGGTATCGTTTTAAAGACGGTGGGTAGTGAAACTTCGACAGTATTTCCAGGTAAAACGATGTTTTTGCATTCACCCAATTCTTAGCTAACATGACCTTTACTTAGCAAACATTATGGTTAGCTAGGAATGAACGCTTTTGTAGTTATTTGACACTATCAAACAATAAATTAAGCTAGGACGTGGCTGAATGCTAACCGCTGCTAATGAGTTGTTAAATATGTTGTTTTAACTTGAAAGTTTTCTTGTTGCTCTTAAATTGGGAAGTATGGACATGATAACGTTCCTCTGGAGAGACGACCTGGGACTCAGCAGTGTGACATTATAGCAGTAATTTAGCTCCCCACCCTGAGCGCGTCATCACAGGAAGATGGCCTCCATGTAAGTGTGATGAATGCAGAAGGGGAACCATGACTTTACAATCCCGGTATCAAAATGACCCCAAACCCGAAGCGGAGAAAGGCTGATTAAAAAGGCGTGAAGTGTGACGGCAGACAGAGAGAGGCAGAGCAGCGCGAGTACAGTCTGTCGTGCGCTGAGCTGTTCTCAGTGAACATGAGCAGGACGCACACTTTGACTCTCTCTGATGTTGTTACTGGCCACATGATGAGTCTTTACCTGAGAGAGGAATAAGGTGACCAGGAAGAAACAGATAAAGAAGCAACATTCAGCTTGGACATGTTTTAAATCTCAGTGGGGAAATGGTAGAGGGTTTGCTTTATTAAACAACAGAAGGCATCCAGACAAACAGGTGACACACCTGTGCCTGTCTCCTGTCTGCAGGTGGGGGCCTGTATAGTGAACCAGGAGAATAAGATCGTTGGCATTGGTTACAACGGGATGCCCAACGGTTGCGATGATGACCTGCTGCCGTGGTCCCGCTCTGCTGAGAACAGGCTGGACACTAAGTACCCCTACGGTGAGAGCTGACGGCCGTCTGACATCATTCAGTGTTCACATGAATCACCTGATGAGGTGTGCCCAGAACATCACCATCATGTTTTACAGGCTTCTGTGTTTCTCTATTCTGAGCTGCAGTGCTACACTGCGGCCTGTAGAGGGCGGTAGAGGATAAATAATGAAGTGGTCTCTGCCTTCAGAAGCTCCTCCCACATTCATGTTTCTGTGTTGGTTTGAGGTGTGACACCTTTTCCTTCACACAGAGCTCCTCCTCTCTTTCTCTGTTTTATGTTTAACTTAAACTGTCATTAAATAAAAAACCCAAGCTGATTTAACGAGTACTCGCAGTACAATACACAACTCACAAAATATCTCAGTCATCACATCTAATCTTCTTTGTTTTCTGTGTCTTCTTCAGGAGGCAGGTTCCTTTATAGCTTCCTCTTTCCATGTATGTAATAATAAAGTATTGTATCTGTGTGTCCCGCTCTGTCCCGCTCTGTCCCGCAGTGTGCCACGCAGAGCTGAATGCCATCATGAACAAGAACAGTGCTGATGTGAAAGGCTGCACCATTTACGTGGCTCTGTTCCCCTGCAACGAGTGTGCCAAGCTCATCATCCAGGCAGGTGTGTGTCCACAGCTATCATACACACGTTTATGTTAGTCATCAGTTTTACCAGCTTAAGTTGGCACTGACAGTCTGCTCCTATCCTGTGTTATCGTTTAATGTCTAAAGCCTCAAAACAAATATTGTCACAGTTTTCTGAAACACATTTTGCTACCCAAGTATCTTCACAGCGTCAGATCTTCAGTCAGATGTAAGTAGTAAAAATCGTCTGTATTAGAGAGGGATCTGGGGGATGTGAAATGTGCTTTTTGCACATCAAATATTTATAATAACTGTTATTGATATAGCACATTATTTATTAAAATGACCAAGTGCTTTAGCAAACAAGGGAGACGGATAAAAAGAGAGCAGATATAACATCAGAGATTAAAGACGGATAAAAAACAGCAGATAATGAAGAATTCATAAAAGCCGTCCTGTAGAAGGATTTAAAGAGGGGGTATTATCCTGCCCCACATTTAAAGACATGTATACAATACTGCAATGTTGGATGTCCATATTAAAGGTGGGTTTCAAATCTTTAGGTAGTAGTATGTTGGCGTAATCCCCTGCTAAAAAAGGCAGTGTTCGAAATGCTGCATGCTGCATGCTGCATGCTGCACGCTGCACGCTGCATACTGCACTCTGCATACTGCATGCTGCATACTACATACTGCATACTATATACTATATACTATATACTACATGCTACATACTGCATACTGCATACTGCATACTTTATACTATATACTGCATACTGCATTCTGCATACTATATACTACACGCTGCATACTGCATACTATATGCTGTATACTACATACTGCATACTATATGCTGTATACTACATACTGCATACTTTATACTATATACTATATACTGCATACTATATACTACATGCTGCATACTGCATACTGCATACTTTATACTATATACTACATGCTGCATACTCGTACTACATGCTGCATACTGCATACTTTATACTATATACTACATGCTGCATACTGCATACTATATGCTGTATACTACATACTGCATACTTTATACTATATACTGCATACTGCATACTATATACTACATGCTGCATAATATATGCTGCATACTGCATACTGCATACTTTATACTATATACTATATACTGCATGCTGCATACTGCATACTTAATACTATATACTGCATGCTGCATACTGCATACTTTATACTATATACTATATACTACATGCCGCATACTGCATACTTTATACTATATACTATATACTGCATGCTGCATACTGCATACTTTATACTATATACTATATACTACATGCCGCATACTGCATACTTTATACTATATACTACATGCTGCATACTCGTACTACATGCTGCATACTGCATACTTTATACTATATACTGCACACTGCATACTGCATGCTATATACTACATGCTGCATACTGCATACTATATGCTGTATACTACATACTGCATACTTTATACTATATACTACATGCTGCATACTGCATACTATATGCTGTATACTACATACTGCATACTTTATACTATATACTATATACTGCATACTGCATAATGCATACTATATACTACATGCTGCATACTCGTACTATATACTGCATACTGCATACTTTACACTATATACTATATACTGCATGCTGCATACTGCATACTGCATACTTTATACTATATACTATATACTATATACTATATACTACATGCTGCATACTGCATACTGCATAATATATACTATATACTACCTGCATACTGCATAGTATATACTATATACTATATACTATATACTACATACTACATACTACATACTGCATACTTTATACTTTATACTTTATACTATATACTATATACTGCATACTCCATACTATATACTACATATATCCAGTTCCAGCGCTTTGCATTGTGGGATACAGTAGGCGAGGTAGACTGGTCCGATGCATACTGGAGATTTTCTCTGAATCAGAACGACATCCGGGCATTTTTGGTGTCCTGTAAATGTTGCTTTTGTTTGCATGCTGCAGACTACATGGCCACATCAGGACGTGCTGCTAGTGTAGTATGGCATTTAGGACACAGCGTCAGTCTGCAGGCTGCCGTGAACGCTTTCATACTTTGTGATGTCACAAAGTGGAGGAACTCTATATTTGGGCATCTGCCCACAGTTCAAGGACGCGGCCTCCCAGCAGCTCAGTCTTCCTCTGAAATGTTTTTCACTCCACCTCTCTGCTCGACGGCTCTGCTCGTCAGGTTGGTTCAGAATGTCTTGTAGAAGGTGTTTCTTTGGAAAAGTAAACACTGATGTATTTCCGTCACAGCCAAAGGACGAGAGCAGCAGACGATTCATTTGAATTGAACTGTATTCTTCTGCCGACGACTGTAACACAGATACAGGGTAGGAGGTGTGCCTCAAACACTGAGTTCTGCCCCTCGGCAGGCTTTGGAGAGCTGGCCAATCAGATGAAAGCGGGCTTGTAGGGGCGGGGTTTCTTAAAGGGGCAGAGCTGACTGAGTTGCTTCAGGCAGAGGCTGTATGAGGGCCTGCACAGAGCACCAGGGTGAGGAAAACTTGGAGTAGAAGAACGTTCCTTCCCACATGTTTCCATGCACATCATCCCTCTCATCGTCTGTAGAGATTTTACTCTTGTGATTGAGTTTCCTCTTTCTGTGAATGGGTCCCCCTGCTGTGTAGCGAGATGAGCCTCCTGATGCTGTCAAAACTATTGTTTATAATTTCCACCGCAGCCTCCATCATTCTCGACCGGGAAGGAGGCGGGAAAAAGGCGCGGAGAAAACAAAAGCATTGCAGAAAAGAAATATCTGACCCCAAATTACAGAGATGCTGATTTGCACGGGTTTGCCAAAATATGGTCGGTACAAGCGCTGGAATCTTTACTTTACATATTACGGACATGGCCGATTCACACGGGATTACGATCACGGACCACCTCCACAATTATTACAAGTTACTGGAGGTCCCCAGGTAATAACAGTCCTGTATGAATAGGACTTTAGACATCGTATCTGAACTCGTAAACAATGCAGCGCACGGAGAAGGAAGTCTTTACGGGAAGTTCTTTATCGCTAACAGCTGGCTACACCAGAAGGAAAAGTGGCCCATTGCTCCCAGAGGATTTATCATTCAACCAGGTTGTCTTCACGTTACAGTGTGAACATGTTGGTCAGTGTAAACTTCTAAATCTGCTCTTCTCGGAGCTTCAGCAGCACTGAGACACAAAGTGAGTCCTCATGGTGGTCAGCAGAAATATTAAGACCCATCCTCTGAATATCTGCAGGAAATCCAGCAGCATCTGCTGAATGCACTTCCTGCTTTTTCATCTCGCTCTCTCTCTTCCTGCTTTTAAATGTCATCCACTTTCCCAGGAAGAAGAGCGTCTCTGCTGCAGAGACTCAAAATGGTCCTAATGTTGCACACTGTTCCTCCCTCTGTCCAGGTATAAAGGACGTGGTCTATCTCTCTGATAAGTACCATGACATACCAGAGATGGTTGCCTCCAGGAAGCTGCTGAGCATGGCAGGAATACAATACAGGTGAGTCACAGTTCTCTGCTCTCTGGCTTTAATTAGAGGAGGAATGGAGCAATTATTAAGGTGCGGTGTGCTCAGACCGGAGACGCAAACGAGCTTCATTCACCAGGGTGAAATTCACACGACACTGTCACATCAGAGGCCTGTCAGTGTTGAGATTCTCCTGCATCCTGAGATTGCACAACAAACGGCCAAACCAAACTCCATTCAAAAAACAGTCATTTTAAAGTAGTGCTCTTGTTGTCCTGCAGACAGACCTGACAAAGCATGACCTCAGCCTCTTTACAACCCTGCCTCCTGATGTAGTTCTCTCAGCATCCTCTCAGCCTGTTTATTGTCATTAAATCTCAGTAACATCTGTTTGTTGTGGCTTCATAGCGCTGTAGTGAGACAGATCTCAGCCCACCTGTGACTTGCTAGATACAGTGAAACTGCCACTCAGCGGAGACAGATGGACAGGCGCTCCACAGCTGAAACAGGACGCCGGTAGTTGGTGTCCATCAGAGAAATCCTGGTACTGATCCGAGCTAACAGCTCATCACACTGGGCGCTGGTCAGCCTCAAGGAGCTGGAAGCAGCAGGAGAGTTCATCAGACACAGCTCAGGAGGGGAGGTTAACAGAGCTGTGTGCAGGAGCACCAATCAGATAAACAGTGACTGAGATGGGAGCGATGACACAGACTCCTGATTGTGACAGGATTTCGATGTGATGCAGCACAGTGAACAGGAGCAGCAGTGACATGCAGGAGGCGCATGGTAATGACACATTTTGAGGGCAGGCTGAGCGCTGTGAGGCATGCCTGGGGCCTCCTGGTTGGTCGAATTAAAGGTCAGATCCGGTCGGGTCTCTAAGGCTGAGAAACGGTTCCTGGTGCCTCTGCTGCGATTGTCTGTCTCTGACAATGTCCGTCATGTGTAGCAGGTGGAAAAGCACAGGTTCGCATGAAAACACGGAGGCGAGGAGGAGAGACGTGTGACCTTTTAAAGAAGCCAGACTGAGGATTTCTAAGTTGTTAATATGCGCGCTCTCGAATGGGCAGTGAAGAACCATCTGTTGTAAGTGTTTAAACCTCTGGGCCGTGTTTGTGCTGTTGGAGCCTGTTGGAGATTTGTTCATGTAAATATCAGACAGATAATCTGTGTGTGCGCTTTACAGAGCGTCCAGCACGTCTCACACACTGTTACACTCATTTATATGTTAGCACTGATTAGCAGCTGTCGGTGTCTGCGCTCACCAAACCTGCTTGTTAGCTCGTTCACTGTTTGTCATACACCCCTTTCCCACCAAAATTAGCATGTTGGCGCTAAATGCCAATTGTCTCTTATCCCATTGCCAGTGAAGTATCCTCCTGTCGGTCTGCTGCGTCACCGTCTGACGTCACAAACGAAGATGTTACGGTGGTTAGGTCTTTGATTCTTGTTTATCAAACTCGGCCCCGACAAATTTGGAACGATGTTTCGAGCGCTGCTCAGACAGAGATGAGCGGAGTTTGTAGCTGTGTGCGTCATAGCAACGCGCCAGAAAGGGGGCGGAGATTAGCGTGTCGACCGGTTTTGTGTTCCCATCAATGCCGATTGGAGCCGAGGCAATAATTACCGGGTCTACTGCAGAGTCATGTGACCCGGGTCTGAATGCTGATTGTAACCTTTCCCACTACAAAACAAAGCTGGTGTTAGCAGGTCTTTGACCAGTGGAAAGGGGCTATACACTGATGTGTTTGTGGCGGCCCGTGCAGGGAGTCAGGACTGTTGGCTTCTCCTGCAGAGGAGACGGCAGGCTGAAGTGATGAGACCGGCTCGTTCAGCCAGAGCAGACGAACTCATTCCCCAGCTAATGAATCAGACTGTTTAGCTTTGATAACTTAGCGTTTGCTCACCCTTCACTCCTCTTCAGCTCCACCCTCTCATTTTAATATGGTGAAAAAACATGGCGACCACCAAAATGCCGAGCTCAAGCCTTCAAAAAAGTGTTTGCCTGAAAGAAAGGAGCCGCAGCTCGACGGTGTGACACCTCTTAGCTTAAGCTCCAAACATCAGCGATACGAACGAAGCGTCCGCCTCCCGTCGTGCTGCTGGAGTCCGTTCACACGTCGAGCTTCATCGTGATTGATCCAGGTACGCTGTCTCTAAGATGTCGCAACAACAGTCTCTAATTTCCTGTTGCTGGATCAGCCCGAGTCCCACTTCGGCCATTACAATTTCCTGTGAGCGGATGTTCGCTTAGCTCTTCTCCCGAGATTCCATTCGGAAAGCGAGTGGAAGAAAGACGGCACGCTTTATAAGACGTAATTCTTTTTCAAGCAGCTGTTTGTAGGACGTATCGACCAGGTGATGTAGCTATGAGCTTCAATATGATGACGCTGAAGCGTTCATAAAGCTAACAGCAGACTTTAACGCAGGTTTAAATATGTTTCCTCTTCTGTGTGTGTGTGTGTGTGTGTGTGTGTGTGTGTGTG
The DNA here is from genome assembly GCF_022749685.1 of Semicossyphus pulcher. Taxonomy (NCBI): domain Eukaryota; kingdom Metazoa; phylum Chordata; class Actinopteri; order Labriformes; family Labridae; genus Semicossyphus; species Semicossyphus pulcher. The sequence goes on from NW_027211701.1 coordinate 1,056,241, forward strand.
TGTGTGTGTGTGTGTGTGTGTGTGTGTGTGTGTCCGGTGTGTGTGTGTGTGTGTGTCCGGTGTGTGTGTGTGTGTGTGTGTCCGGTGTGTGTGTGTGTGTGTGTGTCCGGTGTGTGTGTGTAATGTGTGTGTGTGTGTGTGTGTGTGTGTCAGGATGAAAGGGTGACTTTCATCCTCATACATGTTTTATTCGGTGTTTTCCGTGTGTGACTTTGTGTGTGTTGTTTTTTCCCTCTGTGTGATCTTGCAGGCAGTTCCAGCCCAAGAGGACAGAGATTGTCATTGATTTTAATTCCATTAACCACCCTGGAATGCAGAGCACAGCGGCACAGTGAAAATGCAAACGGCTCACCTTGGGGAGCGCCTGAACGCGGCGAGGAAGAGGGGGAAGATTGAAAGGGACTTTGATGCCTCTCTCCTGTAGGTCTTCTTGCCCCCTGCTTTGTCCAAAGGAAAACTCAAGGATGCCTCGACTTTGGCGTCTTCTGATATTTTGATGAACTGGGTTTATAAGAAAGTTTAATTTGATGCTTCACCCTTTGTGGCTGACTGTAGCAGAAGGTCTTTCAATCCTGCTTCTTTTATTTTAAACTCTCTTTGGGTTTAGGGAAACACAAGGACCTTTGTGTTGAGGATCAGGTCCTCTCATGGCCGGCTGCACAGGGAAAACCTGGAGCCTGTTTTTACCTCCTTCAAACAAGCTTTCAGACTCAAACAGAAGCACCTTGAGTTTCCCTTCGTTTGACCTTCACATTAACGCTGGAAGTTTCCCAGGTAATCTTGTTACTTTGGATACGGGGAGATGCTTAGTGTGCTGTCGGGGTTTAACAGGTACAAGTTCTGTGAATGTTCATATTTTATAAGTAGGCTGTAGAAACCCTGATACTAATTATCTTTTACTGGACAGCATTCTTTTTATTTCATTTGTTTTATGCAACTGAACGACTGAATCGGTCCCTGCTGCTAATTTGATTTAAAGAATAATGCTTTTATTTTTAACGTGGACGCTGTCTTTCACATGCGTTGGGTCTAAAGGACTTACAGGTGTAAAAAGTGCTCCCGTAGATGTGTTCATCCTGCAGCAGTGAAACAGGCTGTAATGGCTGCAACATAATCCTTGATGGGTCAAAGGTCGTCCACTAAAAGTTCTTGTTGTTTCCCCTGACAGGCTCAGATTGTTATTCTAAGTGTGTGACAACATGACAGAAAGGATCCCTACAGAGATAGACCTTTTTGTTACAGAGGAAGATGATTGTTTTAACCACACACAGACGTTACATCGCTCTCTGCACACACACCAGACTCCATTGAGAAAAACAGTGATTTTAGCTCACAGGACACAGGAGCTGCTGCTCTGCTGCTGACATGCTAACTTAGTTTGTTTTTGTTATTGTGTGAATTTGGTGTTTTTAATGGTTAGTTTAGATCCAACACAATGTTTGTTTGACACACAAAAATGCTAAAAACTTACTGAGTGATGCAGTTGTGATCAAGCAACCAAACAATAAAATCCCTGTTTTTCTGAATGGAGTCTGGTGTGTGTGCAGAGAGCGATGTAACGTCTGTGTGTGGTTAAAACAATCATCTTCCTCTGAAACAAAAAGGTCTATCTCTGTAGGGATCCTTTCTGTCATGTTGTCACACACTTAGAATAACAATCTGAGCCTGTCAGTGGAAACAACAAGAACTTTTAGTGGACGACCTTTGACCCATCAAGGATTACGTTGCAGCCATTACAGCCTGTTTCACTGCTGCAGGATGAACACATCTACTGGAGACATTCACACACTGTTTGTACCTGTGAGTCATTTACAGCCATGTTTTAGTATATTTTAGTATATAAATGTATAAGTTATAATGAACATTTTAAAATGATGTTCTGAAAGGTGTAGCTGTCTTCAGGTGGTGGAACGTGTGAACCTCTTCCATCTCTTAAAATCCATTTTAGTTTGATGGCGTTAAAAGCATGACCGTTTACCACACTGTCCTCGAAGAATAGCTGCTAACGAGCTGTACATCGTTAAACGTCTAACAGGCTGTTACATGAGGCGTATGAGAGCTGATCACTTGTTCATCATGTGTCTGTATTCACTACATCTATGCTCTATGCACCATCCTTCGTTCTCTTCATTCATTCAGCTGTCAGAGCAGCTAGAGTCAATAAAACATGGAGACATGAGCGAGTGTGACTGTTCATTATTTATGTGACAAATACAGTTTTTACACTGACAGAGCGAAGGGACACGTCTGTTTGTTTATTGGTCAATCTTAAAGGAGAGTTATGTTGGATGTGAAAGGTGCCATGATGTGAGCATGTGGCCTTAGTAACGTCATTCCAGTGTACAGCGATATTTTTAAGCACAGCGACTTACTAATGGGTCTTCTTTTTAACTACTGAACCAAACAAGTGAACACAAACGGGTGCCTGAGCACATCGGACTTGTTGGTCCAGCACATCCCACAGACGCTCCATTGGACTGAGATCTGGAGAATCTGGAGGCCGAGTCAACACCTTGAACTCATCGTGTTCCTCAAACCGTTCCTGAACCATGTCTGCAGTGTGGCAGGGCGCATCATCCTGCTGACAGAGGCCACTGCCATCAGGGAATACTGTTTCATGAAGGGGTGCACTTCGATTGCAACAATCTTTAGGTAGGTGGTACGTGTCAACAACACCTGTATGTTACTATGAGACAACAGCTAACGTTAGCATCCATTCACAGAAAAAAGAAACTTTGACTTTAACCTTTAAATCACTCGAGAGACTCACTTACTGGTGATCAACAATCAACAAACAATTTGATTTTGCAGCATCGGAGTGTCAGCTGCCCCAGAGATCTGCAGCTCGTATATGTGGACATAAAGGTATCAGGTGTGTCAGTACTGGTGTAAAAACAGATACAATACAGAAATGCCAAAACTGTGTTTGAGACAATGAATAAATAGTGTGCTCCTTCCATGATCAGTCCGTCAATCTCAGTTACAAGTGTATAAAAACAGATTTCAGTGATCCTTAAACAGCTAACGTAACAGTTAGCTCATCCATCTGCACACACTCGGAATACACGCTCGGTATTCCGTTGCTCTCAGACGTTTTGCAGACGTTGCTCCTCTCTGAGGCTCATTGCTCCGTCAGATTGATTTGCTGCTCATTTCCGAACCTTGTTCTCATCGATTGCAATCATTACTCTGCACTCGAGAGAGAACACACACCCTGACATCACTTCCTTTTGAGTGTGTGCGTTCAGGCGGTGTGTTTACCTGGATGTCTTAAAAAGGTAGAGTTACTTAAAAAATAAGATAAAGACCTGTATAATAAAGCGTGTGTGATAATGAGGGCGTACTTATAAAAAGCCCTGTTTGTTAATAGTAAAGGCTTCATTAACTGCAAAGGTAACAATAAGCTGTCCAGTAGATGCATCTTAATATCCCCACATGTATGCTCACGGAGTTATGAAACATACAACGCGACAGTAAACCTGACTAGCTCGAGCCTCTTAGCATCAGTCAGTAAACCAGGTCTCTGCTGGACTTACTGTGTTGTAAAATGGCCCCGTGGCAGACCCAGAGCTCACCGGAGGGATTATATATCCCACCTGGTCCGGGAACGCCTCGGGATCCCCCAGGAGGAGCTGGAAAAGAGGAACGGGAACGTTTGGGTCAACTGAACCTGCTGACTTGACAATTTTCACTTAAATTTCAAACCTAATTCTTTTGTTATTTGTGCTCCGATGATCTGTACATCCATCACATTCGCTGTCTATCTTTACTATCATTTATGGATCATTTGGCTCCGTGGTGTAACATCACGCCCTCTAAGACCTGAGGACCGGATAAACATGGACTCACAGATGATCGCGACTTTAAGCTCAGCTTAGTTTTAGGGAGGACTCGACTCGAACTTGAACACTGGGGACTCGAGACTCGACTCGGACTCGCAGTTTGGTGACTCGACTACAACACCGGATTCTGTACATTCATCGCGAATGAGCAAACTAATGAGCTGGTGACACAAACATGTTTTTCTTTTGTTCTTTTCCAATTAAACATTCTTTTCTCGGTTTTCACAGTTGCCTTCCACAACTTGAAGTGTGAAAGAATTAAAATAACTTTATTACCTGGCTGTGTTAAATACTTGATTCTGATTGGTTCATTGCCGCATTCTGAGGTCTGTTATTTCTCAGACCGTTGTTATGGAGAACAGACCATTGCTAGGGATTTGCCTCTAATCACACAATCTGGACTCTTTCTCACTTGAACCAAAGCCAAGCTATTCCACTCAGCGCCCCCTACGGGCCTGGGGCCGGATTCTCAAAGCATTTATTCCTGAATAAAGTTCTCATGTTTATTTCCCTAACTTTCTTCATAAGAAAAAACTTAAGAACACAACAGATTCTTGAAAGCAAAGTTCTTCAGAACTTCTTACATTTTTTTTTATCTTAAGAACATGTTTGTGCATCCGGCCCCCGGAGTGTCCCGTTGTGATGTCTGGATGTGCGGCGTCTTTCTGTTGTGTTGTGTTTCTGTGAAGCCGGTGTGTTAGGACGGAGCCTGGACTTTTTTTCACAGGTGTCTAAACAAACTTTCATTTCCCAAATTATGAATGTAGAATATGAATAAAACGGGGACACTCGCTCCCTTCCTGAAGTTGTAGTCAGACCAGAGGAGGCTGGTGTTAGAGATTTTCTTTCAGTAACAATGTAATCTCTGCACAGCAGGAACGACTGCAGGAGAATTCTGGCGTTTTAAAAATATTTTAACTTTTTGAATTTCAATTGGAAAATAATTAGAATTGTTTTGACATTAGTTGTCAGGGAGTCGAACATTTTGGCACCTTCGCGCTGCACAGATCACTGCGCAGCGCACAGCACGAGCAGCTGAGAGCTGTGGCGTGTATTGAAAGCCTCGGGGTGCGCCGTGTGCAGAAAGCCTGAAATCTGGAACTCACACTCGCAACCCCCCCACTGGTGTAATTTTTCATTTTGTGCAACGAGGCGGTAAAATATTACTAATGAACTGAGCCGCCACCAGCTCGGAGCGTAACCTCGTGCTGAAAACCACAGTCTGCTGAGACGCATTAAGCACCTTCTGCATGGCTGCACTGGGCCGCACTTTGATTTTGGCCACTAAACAAAGAGCGAGAGGCGGAAAGTACGCAAACACGGAGAGTGGGGACAATCGAATCACATGCTGTGTTAGCCAGGGCCGAGCGGAGGGAAGAACAGAGCGGGAGGAGAAGGAGGAAGAAGAGAGAGTCATCAACGGAATAAACGAGAGTCATGATCTCTGTTACGTAACGCACAGCGGACACGCATGGAGAGGCCCGAGCAAAGGAAACAATCTGAAAAACTAAAAGAGATGCTGTCCTCTGCTCAAACTCAGGAACTGCTCACGTGTTCCAAACTTCTTTTCTGGTCCCTGAAGTAGGTGACAGCCGGTCTCAGTCATTGAAGGTTAACTCGAGTTGTTTTAAACCAACCGAAGTGTGTGACGACATCACAGAAGGATCCCTACAGAGATAGACCTTTCTGTTACAGAGGAAGAGGATTGTTTTAACCACACACAGACGTTACATCGCTCTCTGCAAACACACCAGACTCCATTCAGAAAAACAGGGATTTTATTGTTCAGTTGCTTGTGTACGACTGCTTCACTCACTTAGTTTTACATCTTTAAACCCTTAAAGATAATGTCCCAAATCAAGCTCTGTGGTTGTCTTTAAATTAACCCGTCCTAAGTCATCCTCGCCTCTGATTGGCTGGTTCAGTTCATGTGATAAGGAACAAGGAAGAAGTGCTTCTTAAAAAGGTTATTCGTCTCCAGCGACCACATATGGAAGCCTCACAGACTGTGGACTCGGTGTTCTGTACTCCTTTTACACATTAAGGGATTCAAACCAGCAACCAACCCGCTCTTCCCTCGGGCCACCGCTGTCCTAAATACAGTCAGAGACGTCTTCACTGATGTAATGTGAATCTGAGGCCGAGTGAAAGAAATCCTAGTTGACGTAACCTAAAAGACGAGTCGCCGTGATGGAGCGGAGATAAGAGCACAGAAGTCGTGACCCGCGCTCTCAGCCTGAGTTGATGTGATGTAACAGGGCTCCACTTCACAAGTCTCCTCTGAGCTTCTTCACTCACTTTAGCTCCAAGCAGCTACTCTTTAAGTTCAGTCAGAAACAAGTTTGTATCTGTGACTGAAATATACGTGAACATGCCTGCAGAGTCACAGACGTTTAATGCTGCCTGCTGGTCTGTGGAGGAGCACCACCACGAGTCTGAGCTCCATGAATGTGGTGCATCATGGTGCTGAGATGAAGTCTTGCACGTGTGCATTCAAAGGCTACGACAGCGTATCAGGGCCACTGTAAAAAATATGAAGAAATAAACAGAAATATTCAGAGAAAAACATCGTGTTTATAGGAACCTTTCTGAGCCGCGACCCCCAAAAAGGTTGTGGTTCACGGCCCCCTCCCTACGCTTCCCTGGGTGAGTGACAGCTATCCTATCTGGGGGTTATTAGCATCTGACTCACCGCCAGGCTCCCCCGTTCGTATTCCCCGCGACCAGTTCACTCGGCCCCGGCGGCTCCCCTGTACCCCCGTCGAGTGCAGCTCGTCTTTGTTAGTGTGGGGGTCAAAGCCCGTTGCCTCAGTCAGGGGGTTTTCAGAGATGTCTTGCCTTTGGCGTCTTCCTCGTTCTCCGTTGAAACCATGCCGGCCGCTCACTCATACCAGGTGTGACTTATCGGTTAATGAGCCAAAGCCACCGCCCCCAAGTGTGACGTCACTTCTGACCCTGCCTCCTACCTACCTAAACCACACCTATGACCTCATCCTCTACAGCTTATCATCTCTGCTGCAGAAACACACGTTTTCATGCTCCCCGTTTGCCCCAGGGGTTACATCACACATGGCAGTTACCCTACGACCTCATGACGGGTACTAAAATGAAACGTAATGAAATGTAGTCGACATGATGTTGGAGCTCTGTACGTCTTTGCTCTCGTGAGTCTCAATCCAGCTCCAGCTGAGCTTTCTCTTAAGTGATGTCGTGCTCACTTAAACACATTCACCACCTTTAACATGTGAACGTGTGAAGAATGGTGACAGAGGCTGCTGTTACACGAACACAAGTTAGTTAGCTTAGAAACTAAGTACAAACTGAGTGGTCCATCCTCTGTGCGGTCGGCCTGAAGCCTCACAGCTCTCCTCTCACTCCTCTCACTGCTTTATATTCGACTTTAAGGCCCGGTGAGTCGGCACGGTTGTCCGCTGCCGAGCACAGAGTCAAGGACCTCGAAGTGGGGATTTCTCCGAGGGCGACCGCTGCTGTTCCGGCTGAGATCCTTCCTCTGGTCCTGGTAATCTTTCTTATGTGTTTTTTTAACTTGTTGCTGATCTGTTGGACACTCCTGTTGAACCCGGCTGCAGCCATCGAGCGCCTGATCTTCTGCTTTGCTCCTCGTTGATCCCTCCAGCTTGCTCTGGATCTCCTGCGAGGACCAAACTGCAACCAGTCTTTGTCTTTTTGTTCTCCCCAGTGAGCACCAACCGGGATTTCAAATTTACATTTGGTTTCAAAGGGCTGAAGTCACCACTTAACAACCATTCTTCACCCGGATAAAACTCAGCTACATCCTCAACGTGTCACAGACACATTTTTGTTTTGATCATTTTACAATGAAAGGGGGAAAAAAAAGATGATGATTGCAGCATTTCTGGTTCAACCCGGTCTACACAAAGACGTCAACACATTTTATTTTTCATACAAACGTCATAAACACGGCGCTTTCTGGGCGGTGCAGAGACATCGTAAAGAGAGCAGTGTGAAACATTCCCCAGAAGAAGAAAGAAGAAGACTGAGCATGTGCAGCTCTGAAGGCAGAGCGAGCCCTGGATGCTGACGGAGGTGATTCATACCTGACGAGCAGACGAGTCTGAAGAGACCTCTGTTGAACCAGCTCTGGTGAGATCGAGTCAGACTCCACTCGTGCTCTTTGCGGTCATGTTTTTGTTAGTGACTGTGAAGCACGGCTCACTGAGACAATCATCGTGACAGACGTCGGGACAGAAGCAGGTGAAATCAACTTCTTCCAACAGTCGGCGTGAACGTCTTTCACTGGTTCATTCGATTCTCTGTTGTTTGTTGCATTTCCTCCTGCTTCCTTCGAGCTGACACGCTCTCTGTGAAACTTGGTCTGAATGTAAACAAAGACTTTAAAAAGAGACATAGTTCATCTCGTAGCTCATCAGGATGCAACAGTTTCACAGCAGATTGAAGACGAACAACTCTGATCGTAGACGACATGTTTGATAATCGGCTACGACCAGGGCGCACAGGTTTGATGACGTGTGTGTGTCTAACTGTTCGTACCCTCACAAAGCTCCAGGTGGAGATCAGAGTTCGTTTTGAGAAGAAGAAACACGGGATGAAAAACCAACGATAGTTTCAAGGATTTTTATTCTTTACCGTAGAAACACTGTACATAAATTACTTTCTCTGAGACTAATATTGATGTACGGATAAGTGGAATTTGTCAACCTTCAAAATAAAAAAGATAAACCCATAAAACATCGTCAACTCGTCTCAATTGTCTCTGAAAAAAGATTGGTAGCGTTTGATGTTAACTCTCTGTGTAAAGATCCTGCTCTTACTTTGAAATGATTCAAGTCGGCGTCCCACCCTTGTAAACACACATACACACAAAGAAAACTCATCTAGAAGAGCACAGAGACCCACAATCAATGAGAAAACATCCACATCGATTTCTGATCAATTACTGTTACTCATTAAAGTCACTGATGGCGATGCACTGTCCCTTTAAGGAGAAACGAGCAAAAACGAGGAGAGAAGCAACGATTAGTTACTACTCACAGCAACCCTGCCCCCCCTCCCCCACCCCAAAGCCATGACAACATGTTTCTATTGCAAGCATTACTACTACCTTTGACCGAGAAAAGCACGAGGTCTATGCATCATGAGTCACATTTTGCAGAAGTGAAGGAGTCCTGGGCCGACCGGGGACCACCTGGCCCACAAAGAGAACATCCACGTGGAACCCGAAGCAGCAGAGGCGCTGGGCTCGTCCTGCTTCTGGCCGGAGTCGGACACGGTTTGATTTTATAGACCTTAAAGCACGGGGGATTAGGAGGAGTGGTCAAACAGATCCTCAGTAAGAAAGAAAGTAAAACACAACTCAAAGCTTCTGGTTCAGTCCAGATCACGATCCATTCCGGTGGTGGTGAAGTTATAGTAATATGCAGTAATAGTGGTATAGGTAATAGTATGTAAACACTTTTTTGTTCATTTTTTAAATCCCCTTTTTGTCTGAAGCAAATGCAAGTTTATATATAAAAACCAAAAATCCAAACAGAAAATCAGTCTTTGTTTCCTTCGTACAAAGTGAAGTCCTTTTTAGTGGTCGTCTCTCCGAGAGAGCGTCCACGTCAGTCCCGCTCCGTGTCCATCCAGCGGCCCGAGCCACTGGATCCTGTGGACACGGCTCATCCAGGCCTTTAAGCCCAGAGCCACGGCTCGCATCTGGACCCACACAGACGTGGTCCCTGCAGCATCTGTTAGGGATCCACAGGCGTTTGATTTTTGACTTCTTGGACAGTTTACAACTGTCTAAATGCTTGCAGGCTGCTGAAATGCTCAGTTTGCTACGTGAACGAGTCTCTACATCTGACTGTTTCACAGCTAGATAGCACACGATTATAGCACTCAGGTTAGCCCCGCCTACCAGAGAGAAAAGACAGACAGGAACAGAAAGAGAGAGAAGGCATTGGTCACAGGCTGAGCCTCTGTGCGGCTCACGTGGACGTTTAGTTTAATAAGAACTCGGTTCAGTTGTGTTGAAGAATCAAACTAATTCAGGGTCTCTTCAGAGGCTAGACACTTCAGTCTGTGACATCCATTTGTGTTAACACTGAACTTTGTTAGTCTTTGACAGTCACAGGGGTCGAGATGAGACGTTTGCTGATGCCGTGTTACCTCCTCCCTATCTCGCTCTGCCGTAGGAACTGGATGTTGTTAGAGCTGTCGGCTAGCTCGGGGTACTGCTCTATGGACAGGACGTAGTAGCCGTCGTAACCCAAAACCTTCCCGCTGCTCAGCAGCTGCCTCTTCTCTCCCTCCGTCCACAGCCGAACTCCTTCCTCTCCGTCTCTGACCCGCTGCTGCTCGCGGGCCCAGGCGTTCGACAGCGCCCTCTGCCTGGCGTGCTCCAGGATTCGCGCCTTCTCTTCGTCCAGCGTCGTCCCGTATCGAACATGGAGCGCCAGAGCGCCGTACTGCAGCTCCACGTCAGCGAAGCGCCGCGTCCGCCCGTTCATCACCGTCGTAGACTGCGACACCGTCACGTTCACACCGTTTTCCAGCGACTTCCTGCCCGAGGTGAGCCGCAGCGCGCTGAGGTCGTTCTCAGGCAGGCTGGTCTTGATGAAGTAGTGCGTGTCTCGCCCCTCCACGGTGTAATGGAGGTCTTCCAGGTAAAAGGCGTTGTTTAGGACTGCTGCCACTTTGATGCAGTCCTCGTTGGCAATGTTGAGAGCGTTGGTCACCACGCGGCCTTGGATCACCGCCAGCATCACTCCCTTACCGATCAGAGACTTGACGGTGGCGAACCACAGCCAGGGTTTGGTGTGGTCCAAGTGCCGCCGGCTCAGCTGGATTTCAGGCATCCGCTCGAAGGACAGGAAGGCCCGAGACTGACGAGTCACCTCCTGCTGGACTCCTGAGATAGACTGTGGACGGGAGAAACAGGAAGTCAGGTCAGACTTTATGTTTTATGTTTATGCTTTTTAACATGTAAGAAACAGAGCAAGAAAACTGCTTTAAAGGAAGAGTGCATGATGAAACAGACCAGAGTCACAAGGCGGCCATTTTCCTCTGATGTCACATTTACAGACGGAAAATCAAACGCTAAAATCAGAAGCAAAAAGTTGGACTGCTGCTGCGTTACACGTTACTGTGATCACATGACTTCTGTCTGTAGCGAGTAATGTGACGCATTCCTGTCTTACATTCAATGATCACATGTACGAATCAAACAGTTGCTTCGTTACTCGCTGCGCTACAGAAGCTCTTTCCTGCACACGTCTCCCACAGTGCATGCTGCGCGCGCAACAATCGCTCAACCTCACGTCAGCGTCCAAACGGGGATACTAAATGTCGAGATATCGAAATTACTTTGGATTTGCTGCGTGAAAGGACAATAATTTGAGGGTAAGTGCAAACTGTGTCCAGGCCAGGAGCATCTATCCACTGCTGTGAACACAACATGGAGTATAACCAAGCACCTGTAAAAGCCCCATGCGAACACAGAGCTGGTATGGACAGACCCCCGGGAGCAGAGTGATGATCAGGCCGAGTGTATGCCGACTCCAACTTGCCCTCTGTCAGAAACCTACAGACTGCTCCTGATCAGGAAACGGATTTGTGCTGCCACGTGGGCATCTGTAAGATTTAACGTTACATTCTTAACTGGTCATTATGTGTCAGTTTATCTCATGTAAGTTTCCATTCGTCACACGCAGTCACGCAGACACAATCACAGCGATGACCGAATGATGACGATCAAAGTATGTGACCAGTTACTCTCCACAGGGAGTAATTAAGTAAAGTGATGCATTACTGGGTAATGACCCCAACACTGGTCACCACCTCTCACCACTACTCATGTTTGATAACCATTAGCTTCCACTTGCTAATGCTAATGGTAGCATTTAGCCACTTCCTAGCAAGCATTACCATTTGATAGTTTAAAACGATGCAATAGGAAAAGTGTTACTTTCTAGTTAACGGTTGTGTTAGCCTTGAAGTAGCTGAATGCTAACATTAGCTATTGTCTAACGGAAGCTAACGGGTAATAAAATAAGTTGGCCTGATGTTCTTCCAGATTTTCACTGTCTTTACAAGTTGCTGATCAATCCGGAAGCTTTGGAATCATTCGATTTATTAGAGTGACGTAGGATGAATATGGCCGGCGAGTGGATCTGTTAAACGTGGCTAAGAAGGTAACTTCATCGATCTTTGAGCTGCAGTTACTTTCCATGTGTGGAATATGAAAACCACTGCTCCAACAGAAAAGCAGCTGAAAAGAAAAGTCTGTCAGTGTTTAAACGTTGCTATCGTCTGAGCTAGCTGTAAAACAAACAAGGAGAACAAGGTGATATTCATGAACACAACAACAGAAGCTTTATATTCTGTGTACGATCAGAAGAGAGCTGTATTTACTGTATTTAGCTGAACGTATTTTGTGCGACACATAAACGCCTGCTACGTGTCTTTATGTGCATGCGAATGCTCAGCCGATCAACGCTTCAGTCGTCTCCGAGCTTCCAGGTGAGACAGGTCGTTACGTCACCCAAACAGCGCGAACAGACGAGTCTCCTTTCCGTCTATCTCCGTCTTCATCGTGCTCCGTTCATGTTGGCTTCTCTCACTCTTTGTGTGACTTCCTGATAACCTGTCCACCACACAAGTGCAGAGAAAGCTACAATAACAGAGGACGGCGCTTTAAGCTGAGAAAGGCCCGAATGATTGGTCTCGCTGGATGACTCTTTATTGTCCTCTCTACTCATTTCCTTTCTCATTATTCTCACTCCATTTCCTCCCACCGTTTCCTCTTTCCCCTCCATTTCCTCCTTCTCTTTCTCGATGAACGTCGGGTTGTTTCTTCATTTCTTCGCCTTTTCACTCTCTCGTTTTCAGCTGCTTCGTTTCCTTCTCAATCTTCAGTTTGTAGTTTCCATTTGGATTTCCTGAATTGGTCTTTTGCTCCATGAATTTATTCTCCATTTCATCTCTTTTTCATCTCAAATGCAAAAAAACGTTCTTTCCTAACGGTCACATTATCATCACTGTGTCTCGTTTTCTCCATCCATTACTTCTGTCAGTTATCAGAGTGCATCTATGCGTGACGGTAAATCAACGTGCCTGCTCTGACTTTTTGCTTTGATGAGTTTTTTTAATAGAAACTATGTAAAGTATATGTGTAAGGATAAAGAGCCCTGACATGTAGCTCTCATGCATTCTTGTCATCGAACACCAAACCACATTTTGCATCGTCAGAATAAATCCATCCTTCTTTTTCTCTTCCTTATATTCAGATGAAATCAAACATGTCTATCTGGACTTGTAATGTTAGCTCATGCACGCAGTCAAGTGAGATGAGATGAGCATTGGCAACAGCCAATAGAAGCGCTCTCTGCAGCACCAAACAGGAAGTAGCAAACCAGGTACATACTAATCATGGGGGGGGGTTGCTGTCACCGTGTCCTCACTGAATGTGACGTCATAGCTGGATGCTTCCTGTTAGCTCTCAGTGTTAGCAGGGCACGGTTAGCTCCAGTCAAAGTCTGAACTAAGAGGAAGGACTCGCTCGCTAGCTGCCGACTCGGGCGTAATGCAAACCCAGCTAACACTACAGCCTCAATCAGATCACACAAACTACTGCACACACACTGTTTTTTTTCTTGTAAATTTCCACCAGGTGCATGATGGGAAATAATCTCAGCAGGAATCTAGTTGTAGTTGTAAACAGTGACCTTGCAAGATGCCCAGTCTTTGCACAATGTTAGAGTCAGTGCCTGATTGTTTCTACGTGTGAGGCTGTCAGACTTTAGGAAGTCCTCTCATGTATGCGAGGCTTCGGATACGTACGGGCAGGTCGTCCCACAGCTGGCTCTTCTTCATCTCCAGCGACGGCTGCGTCAGGTCAAACTTGGGGATGGGGAATCCTGGGATCGCGTTGTGGAGATGGAAGCCGAATGTGACCAACCAGATGTTGACATCTACAGAGACGGAGAACGGGGGAGAGAAGAGAGAAAGAGGTGAGTGAGTGAGTTCTGTTTATTTGTTTAGTGAAGCCGCTGAGTGATAAACATCAGAGACAGCAGCTTTGTGTTCTTCTTAGAGTCATTCCAGACAAACTGCTGCTGCTGTTCTCAACCGTTTCAAACTGTTGCAGCTCATTACTGACAAACTCCTCCAATCCAAATGTTTCTGAGCCGACTCACATGCTGTTTCATTTCTTATCTCTGCTGCACCCAGACTATCAGTCATCCTCCCATCCTAAGTACCTCCTAAATACAGCTAAGCAGTACAGATGATGGATGGAAGTATTACCCAGTATAAATAAAAAGGGGGCCCAGCGCAGGCCTTTGTGGGACACCCCTACTTGGTTTGGAGGAACCTTTGAAAAACTGCTGCTTCAGTCTCCTCTGACCATCTGAACATCTGATAAACCATCCTGACCGTTATCTATTGAACAAAGTCTTCCCCGTTACCTGTGACGTATTCTTTGACCTGATGAATCTTGCTGACGGGGTTGTTTCCTCGGAACATGTAGAGGTTGAAGGGCTGGGGGTCTTTACCAACATGCGTCCATGTGCTGATGTCAGGAGTGGTCCACCTTCATGACAAACACACTCCGGTCAGGTGTGACTCAGCTGGAGTAACATCCACTATCACGCTTAGACTGGAAGACAGGTGAATGTGTTGCAGACGACCTACCTCCCAGCGGGGATGTCGTAGTCTCTGTCGCCAAAGTGCAGCAGTCGGGTCAGAGGATCGTAGAGGCCTCCATGAAACCCGATCACCAGCACAAAGTCCGGGTTGGAGTCAAAGTAGACCTCGCCGTATGCCGTGTACTGAACCTACACAAACAGAGAAGGAGTTGACTAAATGACTCCCTTCTAGAATCTGAGCAGGTGTATCACAAACACTGACACACGTACCTGTTTGAGCAGCAGCCCATTGTTGCTGAAGACAGCCAGCGGGGTCCCCGTGTTATCACATGCAATATAAAACTCCTCTCCACTGCTGATCTCCATAGCAAACACGTGGCCCTGTGCAACAACACACATTACAGTTACACACGTTCTGGATGAACCAAAGGTAATGACCAGTTAGTGTTGATGATGTTTTTCTATAACTAGTTGGCAGTTTATGTTCCTGTAAGATCGGGAGGGAACCTGTTGGAACGTTTGCACTCGGGGGGCAAGCTCTCCTCTCAAGTCCACACAAATAATAGTTACAACCTTCTTTCCTTTTGCAGTGCAATGCTAACGTTCTGAACTTGGCGTCATTGTGTTGTAAATTCTTTGATAGAGTCAGTGTGTTATGTGTGTTATAAAAACTGGGACTGCTGTTTGATTAATCTTGTTTAATCTGAACCGACAGCTCGTTCACATTCTAGAGATGTGAAGCATCTCAATACGCGACGTCCCAATAAGTAAAACTACTGTTTTATGTACCTGCAGGACCTTTCTCTCGCAGGGTTGTAAGGGTTAACGGGCGTACATGATGTCAGGACAGAAGACTTCAGGCCTGTCGTGATCGCATGGTTCTCATCTTTGTCGGGGGTTTTAAAAATACAGATCGCTGAAGGGAAGGAGAACTTTGTCTGCATCAAACAGCCAGTGGCAGGCTTGTACGCCAGTCTGCACCCTGCGTCACACTGCTTACTGTCCTTTTCTATTTTTGTAGAGTAAACTCACAAAGACAAACTCCCATCAGTCCTGTTGAGATGGAAAAGTTTTGCATCCTGAACACTGAAGGTCGTGCTGCTGCGGATGCTGGATGCTGAATACGATTCATCACAATAAAACAAATTCCTCTCTGCTGTCACCTTGTTACAGGTCCCCTAACCTGTGAAGCATTTAAAGTAGCAAACAATATGTTTGTGTAATAAAGTGGGTCTGCTACAGAGAACAAACATCCCCTCCTTTCTAATTAATATGCTGTACATTCACCAAGTGTCCCAAGAGCCACTGGAGGGAGTCCCGCTCCAAACAGACCGTCATAAATCAAAAGTTGAAACAGAATTGAAGTCACATTTTACTTCTTCCCTGGTTGGACTTATTCAAACACAGTATGTGTACGATGAAAGGAGCATGTTTAATACACCTCTTGCAGTGTATCTACCTGCAGATCATAGTAGAAGGAGGTGATCTCGGAGCTGGAGTGGTTGTAGACGTGTGTGATCCTGGTCGGGTAGTTCAGGTCAGCGTAGAAGAACTGCAGGTGTTGACCCAGACTGTTCCTGGACGCCACACGTCGACCCAAACCGTCGTATCGGTACTGGATGGTCCAACTGGCCGCTTTGCTGTAGACACGGACTAGAAGACCTGAGAACAGATGAAGAGAACATGAGCGAGTTAGTTTCATAACCACAGACTTTGTTGGTACAAATGTCAGTGAGACTGTTCCATTTCCATACAAACACAAACCTCTGAGGACGTTTGACATCATGGGAGTTACGCGTGAACAGGCTCTGGAACTTTAGCAGCACACATTCTGCCTTTTATTGGAATGACTGTGATCACAGCTTTGGTGTGCTTCGACACACAAGTTTGAACTGTTGACACAAGCTGTCTGAATAATGCTGACCTCGGAGGAACAGAGAGTTTAAATGGTAATAAGACCGGGGTCAAAGGTCAGTTTATGAGCAAGCTTAAACTGACAGTGGCTGTGAAGTTACTACTTAGAGCTACTGTGACCTGATCATGACTGACAGGCGCTGCAAATTCATGGCTGATAGATGTTCCCAACCATCCTCGCTGGTGGTCACGCCAACAAACTTTTACTACGACCTATTTTAGGGAAGAAGCAGCAACCGATGTGCTGAAACATGGAAGTGCAAAACCCTGCAGTTCCTCTGGTGTCCACTTGAGGCTGCCTCCAGCAGTGAGTCAGTCCCCATAGAGCCCCATGTTAAACTTTACAGCAGAAATAAACATGTTTACAGCCTGGTACAAAAAACAGTTTGGGTCTCTATAGCTCATTTCTCTCTTCATGACAACTGTACGGGGAGAATCTTTATACAGCTCACCTGTTTACATTATATTAAGGCTTAAATTAAAGGGGCGTGGCCTCTTTGAGTGACAGCTGGGAGCTGCTAGCTGTCTGCTAGGTGTCCCCTCAGCTAACTCAGTCACTGAACGTAACCTCTGGGCCGTGTTTGTGCTGTTGGAGCCTTTTGGAGATTTGTTCATGTAAATATCAGACAGATAATCTGTGTGTGCGCTTTGTTGGACGAACAGACCGTCCAACACGTCTCACACACTGTTTCTACACTCATTGTTTTATTTGCTAACCAAACCCGGGTTGATAGCTTGTTCAGTGTTTGTCATACATTGATTTATTTGTGGCAGAACGTGCAGGAAGTCAGGACTGTTGTTGGCTTTTCCCCACAGATAAGACGGGAGGAAACACCTCACTCTGAAGGAAACACTTCACTCTGAAGGAAACACTTCACTCTGAAGGAAACACCTCACTCTGAAGGAAACACCTCACTCTGAAGGAAACACCTCACTCTGAAGGAAACACTGTCGCTGAAGAATTAGCCTTGGGCAAAGATTGTTGTCAACCCATCGCTCCTCTCTAGCTCCACCCTTTCGTCTAAAGACGTCACTTCTGACAAACACAAGATGCTGACAGCTAAAATACCAAACTGTGACTTTAAGACAGCCATCTGCAAACCGGAGAATGGATGTTAAGGTAGCTACGTCCACACTAACAGATACCAGTCCCCACCTTTGGAGTTGTACTCAAATATCTCGGCTCCTCTCTGTCTCAGGAAACCGTCTTCATCCAGCCGGTACTGAACGTCTCCCAGACGGGTGATTCTGTCCCGCAGGTCGTAGCGTAGAGGGGTCAACCGCCCGCTGTTCCCAGGGTTCAGCAGGTGCAGGTTCCCATTCAGGTCGTAGTTATACCTGGAGGAGTAGAAAACCACACCTGTAACACCTGGCATCAGAAAGGTACTTTACCTGAGTTTAATGCTGTGATCTTACCTCCACATCATCTTCTCATTGAGGGAGACCGTCTGCAGCTGTCCATCAACATCGTACTCGTAACCGTACTTGGTCGTGTTGGCGAACGGGCCGATCTTGATCTCTCGCTTGGTGACTCGGCCCATGTTGTCGTACTGAATGGTGATCCAGTACATCAGAGACCTGAAGATCTCGTACTGGATCTCCTTGATCCGGCCGTGCTGGTCGAAGTGTTTGGTGTAGGTCATCACGGCGGTGGAGATGATCTGAGACGCAGGAAGTTCAGATTATCATGTGACTCAGGGAAAGATTGTTCACAAGGTGGGACAGCGAAGGAACAGTCGGTCTGTGCGGGACCAAAGTCTGAGTGTGAGCGCTAAATCTGCTGCTGTCATGTGACGTAGTTGGTGTCCTACGCACTAGCTTGATTCTTGTGTTGCACACCAGCTATGACAGAGCACCATGCACAGAGAGAATGGGCTCCTGTATGATGAGAGCAGAGGATGTTATGGACCAGGAGACCTTTGTACAGTTATCTTCATCTGCTCGGCAGGATAGCATCGGAGCAAGGTAGAGGTGTCTGTCTCTTTAAATGCCTACCTCTGACTTAAAACACTTTTTCTGACTTGTTCATCATTAAAGACGTTAAAGACGCAGTTTAGATCAGTGCATCCACCCTGTCTTACCTGATTGATGTCATAATAGATGACTCCAAACTTCCCAAACTGCTCCACCTTCCCTGATATGTCATCGAACTGGTAGAGGTCGATGGGCAGCGGCGTCTCGTTGATCACGGCCTGCATGCTGGTGACTCTGAAGCTGTTGTCGTAGGTGTAGTCGAAGCGCGCGTTCACCATCCCGTCCTCGCTGAAGCGGAATATCTGCCGGTCCACCAGCGGGCCGATCTGCCGGTACCGGATGGAGCAGATGAAGCCCTCGCTCTGCAGGTTGACGGTCTTGAGCACGCCGGCGGTCTCATCGTAGGTGAAGCTGACCCGTGTGGAGTCATAGAGGATCTCTGCCAGCTTGTTCTGATGAGACAAAACGGATCATATTCATGTAAGACCAGCGTCACCGTGAAACAAACACTGCCATCAACTCCTGAGTTGAGCTGTCAAACTCGTCGTTTCATCTCCGCTGCTGCTGATGTTTATGCACATCCTGCCTCAGCACCTCCTCCGGGTCCACCTGACTCTGCTTCTTCGCGGCTCCTTGTGTGTGGCCTGTGTTGATGTCTCTCTGCTACGGCTTTCAGTCTTCTCTATCAGGCTGAAACTGAACAGTCAGACTTTTGCAGTAAATGTTTGAGGCCCGAGCACTGAGGACCTTAAAGTGACGCTCGCGGGGCTGAAGGTGCCCCACAACTCACAGACTTTGCACAGGCTTCAGACGTGGTGAAAATGTTCTCACCGTTTGGCTTTCACACACCGGTTTGGCAAAACAGCTCAAATATTCTGAGCCTCTGAAGTTTGCTTTAAACTAGAAGCATGAAATGTGGAGCCTCTTGGAGACGGACCAGAAACCCAACAACCCAACATGTTGCACATTTCTCAGTAAACAGCAACAAAGTGCTCGGTCGCTCAGGGCTGCTGTGTTCGCTCTGGCACCATAAAGGTGAAAATGTCAGGACAGGATGATACTGCTACAAATACACAAACTGCAAATGAGAAAAGAAAAAGAAACCTCTAAATAAAGGTTCATAATTCATAATGTTGACTGTGTTGAAACATGAATTCATGTACCTGTCTGCGATATTTGTAGAGGATACGGCGGCCGGTGCCCAGGTGAGCGACTCTGAGGAGCTGCAGAGAGAGGAACAGATCAATGAGATTAATGGGTCACTGATCAGAACTCAACACTATCAGATTCTTCTTCTGTGAGTCGGCCTGCGAGAACCGACCATGGTGGGACTACAAGTGCGTTTTAAGACCCACCTGTCCGTCCTCAGAGTAGTCCACGGTGACCGAGGCGTTGCTCTCCGGGGGGGTGTAAATGTTCCGGTAGTATCCGATGGATCTGATGGTCTGCATGGTGTGACGAGCCACGCTGGGCATGGTGACGGCTGACAGACGATCCCCCGAGTCGTAGTCGAAGATGTACTGATGCTGGCTGTGCAGCAGCAACACCATGGACTGTTGGGAAGGAGGGAACAGGAATTTAACACCATCACAGAGTCAACAGGAGCAGAGGAGAGGCATGTATCTCATATGGGGCGGGTTTAGGCATTGTTTATCCAAGATGGCTGCCGCTGATGTGGAACATTTTGAGTCTGCTGTCAATATTCAGTGAGCCGACTCGACGTCATGTTAAGAACAAACGGTGTGTTTCTACATCACGCCATGACAAACATCTTTTACATGTTTTCAGTTGAACTAGACGACGTATGAACTGGGTGTTTGGTGGTGTAGCTAACTAGCCTAGCTACCGCTACGTCACACGTTTCATTGCTTTGATTGGTTGGAGAGACCAAAGGGCGTCATTAAGACCACCTATTCCTGCCCGACTTCGCTAGATATGCCTACAAGACAAAAACAGGACTTCTTCTTCTTCTTAATATTTAAACCATGATTGTTCCTGAGACCTTACAACGAGTTCTGGTGTCTCACCCTGACCAAGGAAACAGTTGCAGTCCTTTTGTTCAGGACAGGAGCAGCTGTCTGCTGGATGAGTGGGATTAAGCGGGAAAAATAGATCGCTTCCAGAGACCATTGACGAGCGAGTCAAAGCAGGAAGCAGCGTTACCACATCCTGTAAGGTCAAGGGTGGAGTTTGGGGTGGTGGGCGGACGTGTGGCACATCACACTTTCATGTAGCGTTTCAGGCGCGTTACAGACCTGCAGTTAACCTTTGCATGGTCTGTAAGTTCAACCACACTGTCTCTGTCATAACCCACACCTCTCCCTAACCTGATTGCAGTTATTAAAGAACTTAAAGAAAAGTACAAATGTGGCAGACCGCCCCCTGTGGCTTGGATCCTTCAGAGAGCAGAGCCTTCTCTGACTGAACTAAAGCTGCGTCCTCTCTGAGGTCACTGTAAAGACCTGCCAACATGGATAGAGAAAAGGCGAGCCTCACCTGGCTCCTTTTGATTTTTAGTTTAAGATCAATTTAAACATTGATAATGTTGAAAACGATCCATCTCAAAGGGTTAATAATACATCCATGAGCGGTTCTCGCTCCAGGAGTCGGCCCTGTTGCACTCCTATGTTTCTACAGTAGCCCATAATGGACAAACAAGACTCTATACGCCTATGAAGACGGCCCATTCGAGCCTCACAGAATTTTGCAGCTTCTGTCGCTTCTGCTGCTCGCCCGGGAGGAGACGGCCATTATCGACCCCTCAAAGCTCGACGTCTCTCGATCCTACACACTGCCACTTTAACCTGCCGACACTACACACGGGGATATACGTGAGCACACTGCTACACGGTGCACACGGTCATGAAGAGCGTCCATGCAGCTGCAGTAAGCATGTTGTTTGTGTGCCACTGAGCATGATGGATCCTGCGTGTTCACACTCTGTCTCCCAAAGAGCTTCCTGTGAGTGTTTCCAGCGAGGAGCGAATGTGACAGATGGAGGCAGGAAGTGAATGAAAAACAAGTGCAGGAGGAGGTGCGAGCGAGCGCGGAGTGACACATGGAGTAATAGAGAGTGGCTCGTTTATTCACAGGGAGAGAATAATGCCCCGTCTTTGTGTTGGTCTCTTCTTCACGTCGTCTGCTTTGTCTCTTGTTTGGTGCCCTCCTTCCTCCTCTTCTCACCTCCACTTGTTTTTCTTCAGTCCCCGCTCCCTTTGTCAGTCTCTCCTGTTTTATTCATTACTGTCGAGGGTCTCGCTTCCTTATTTTTAAAACTGTCACTCACAAACAAAATAACCAAGAATAATGCTTTTTCTTGGAGAGCTCCTTGTAGTCTCTTCTCTCTGTGTTCCTTTTGTTTGGCCTCTTTACAAAATGAAACTCCTCCACTCCAATCTACTCTGCTGTGTCTGCAGTTTCACATGTAACCACTCAGTGTTTTAGATTTAAAATGTTCATTAGTTTCACGTTTCAGTTTATAGTTTTAGTCGATGACGACTTCAAACATTTGCCTCCAGTTTCAGTCAATCACAGGTCATCACATGGTCTCAGGTTTACCTGTGTGCTTCAGGTGAAACTGTGTAGCTGTTACATTAGAAAGAAACGAGAGGCACTGAGAGCTTCGTGTGCTAAAATAAGAACATTCACTTACGTATGAACACTGTTCATTCTGTCAGTGTTCCTCTCGTCGTATTTGCAGCAGCAGGTTTTGTTTTTTACTGTAATAACTTTTAGATTTTCATCAGTTTACTGAAGATGTGATCTTTGGTTGTCTGTGGATAAAACATGAAACCAAAGTTTGTTTTTCTCGCTTCTCAAGAGTCTGACTGAAGCAGACGGTGACCGCTCCTCTCTGTGCAGAAGAAGCGTCACATGACGCGTAAAACACCCCTTCTTCTGTGAGCGCGCTCAGAGCCTGAAAGCCTGAGATAACAGAGACGGGTCACAGCCCGTTACCTCTGTTACCTCTGTTACCTCTGTTATCTCTGTTACCTCTGTTACCTCTGTTACCTCTGTTATCTCTGTTATCTCTGTTACCTCTGTTACCTCTGTTATCTGTTACCTCTGTTACCTCTGTTATCTCTGTTACCTCTGTTACCTCTGTTATCTGTTACCTCTGTTACCTCTGTTATCTCTGTTACCTCTGTTACCTCTGTTATCTCTGTTACCTCTGTTATCTCTGTTACCTCTGTTACCTCTGTTACCTCTGTTATCTCTGTTATCTCTGTTACCTCTGTTACCTCTGTTATCTCTGTTACCTCTGTTACCTCTGTTATCTCTGTTACCTCTGTTACCTCTGTTATCTCTGTTACCTCTGTTATCTGTTACCTCTGTTATCTCTGTTATCTCTGTTACCTCTGTTACCTCTGTTATCTCTGTTATCTCTGTTACCTCTGTTACCTCTGTTATCTCTGTTACCTCTGTTACCTCTGTTATCTCTGTTACCTCTGTTATCTCTGTTACCTCTGTTATCTCTGTTACCTCTGTTACCTCTGTTATCTCCGTTACCTCTGTTACCTCTGTTACCTCTGTTATCTGTTACCTCTGTTATCTGTTACCTCTGTTACCTCTGTTACCTCTGTTATCTCCGTTACCTCTGTTACCTCTGTTACCTCTGTTATCTGTTACCTCTGTTATCTCTGTTACCTCTGTTATCTGTTACCTGTTACCTCTGTTATCTCTGTTACCTCTGTTATCTCTTGTTACCTCTGTTACCTCTGTTATCTCCAGCTGTTATCTCTGTTATCTCCAGCTGGGGCTTCGGGCTCTGTCGGGTCAGCTTCCTTACATAAAGCCTGAGTATGTTGAAGTTGCTTCGTGTTACAGCCCTCTGTTTGCTGTGGATGCCGTCGTGTTGCTGTCAGGCTGTTCACCTATAAAATCCTCCTCCTCACCTACAGGTCTCTCCATTCCCTCGCCCCCCAGTACCTAAAGGACCTCCTCCATCCCCACACCCCATCCCGCAGTCTGCGGTCCTCAGACGCAGGCCTGCTCTCCATCCCTCACTCTCGCCTCCGAGCTGTTGGGGACCGAGCCTTCGGTGTCGCTGCCCCACCCTCTGGATCGCTCTGCTTTTTAAGTTTCACTTTCAGTAAAGAAAAGAAAACGTGAACTTTTAGACTTCGTTTCCACCTGGTGGTAAAATGTGATCTGCACCTGGACAGGCGACGTGGAGGATAAGCTCATGCAGGGTGAAATACATCTGCAGGTAGTCTGGCTCACATCGTGTTCAGAGCTTAAATAGGTATGAACGCAGCCTGTACATTTCCCGGGGATCCTGCTCTGACCTTTGACCCCGGTTTTTACTCTGCAGAACAGGTCAGATCTCCATCACGTCTAACAAACTGGTCTCTGTTTTTTCTTTATTTCTATCTGACCTAAATCATGTTTCCTCCCTCTCTCCTCTCTCCTCTCGTCTCTCTCCTCTCCTCTCTCGTCTCTCCTCTCTCCTCTCCTCTCGTCTCTCCCTCCGTCTCTACCGCGGCTCTCTCTTCCCATCCACAGTGATTTCTGTGTCCGTCTCCGCCTGTCCTCTCTCTGCCGTACGCGCTGCAGCGAACGTCCCCTGGGTCTTGTTTCCTCGTAGTGCTGCTGTCTCTGCAGACTCTCTTTAATATCCCTCTCTGTCTCTCCTCTTCCATCGCTCTCCATCACTCCTTTCTTTCAGCGAGCGCAAACAAGGCTCGTTGCTGTTTAGTGTCGGCCTTCATCTGTCGGCCCCTCCGTCTTCTCGAGCTAACAAACACAAAAGGTGTGTGATTTATCCCTCCTGTCTCCTCTGGCTCGTCCTCCTCCTATCTGTTATTTTACTACAGGGATTCCCCGCTCCGTCCTCCGAGAAAGACGAGGTGGGTTGTTTTTTAAACTCTCTTCTTTTGAAGTATCTTTTTGTACGCTTCAGTGAGCTCTCCGTTCATGTACCGTCTCCTGTCTCTTTTTTACGTTTTACTGCTCTGTCCTCCTTCAGGTGACTCCTCGTCTCCTTACGAATTAAAGCCAGTAATCCATTTTGAAGCCATCTCTCTCCAACAGTGAGATATCCTCTCTCTATCTCTATGGAGCGCTTTGAGCACTGGGAAACATTTCAGACAGGATGTTCTTTATGTTTCCTCTTTCTCTCTCCGAAGCCTCGGTGGGAGCGACTAAGGCTGAAGGAAACGACCTTAGACTGTAACTAACGGACGTAGCCACTGTGATGTCACCCGATGGTTTGTCGTGAAGCGTCAGGTTTGGTATTTTGGCTGCTGCCATCTTTTCTGGAACCAGAAGTGACCATATTTGGACGAGAGGGTGGAGCTAAGCTATCAAGGCTAAACAGTCTGTGCTCATGGCTAATCCATTAGCTGCTAATGTGATCGCTAACTATATGCACAAAGAAAAATCAGCTGAAGCTTAATCAAACACTACTGTACTGCGCTTAGCGGTGTGTGTGTGTGTGTGTGTGTGTGTGTGTGTGTGTGTGTGTGTGTGTGTGTGTGTGGCTTGACCTGAGTCCTGGTTTACCTTATCCAGGTAGGTGTAGCTCCACGTCTTTCCATCAGCGAACACTCGGGAGATGATTCTTCCCTGACTGTCGTACTCCCACCGCTCTGTGGTCGGACCCCTCTGAAGCCCTGTCACCTGCCCCGTGCTGCACGCACACACACACGCACACGCACACACACAGTGAGTGAGCGTACACTGTCTCTTTGTTCTTGATTTAAACTTCTATCAGAGCCTGCTCGTTTCTTGTGTTTTTCTGCTCCCGTGTTCGTCTCCACTTCATCAATAACTCTTCTTTTCAAAGCGGATCATTTTAAATATTAGTCTTTGTGAAGCTCTTCATTAACAACAGTGCTGCAGCCCTGTAGTTCCTTCTACTAACATGTCAGCAGAGTCTCAGAGGCTGTTTGACAGTCACAGAACACCCTGACCCAGTGAGCGCGGACACAAGCAGAGAGCAACGAGCAGGTTGATGAAGGATTGATTGTTGGCGTCCATGTTTTTGCTGGATAGGATCAATCTAATAACTGGATGTCATATTCCACATTACCGATTAATTCTGACGCAAATTAACGAGCACATTTTATGGAGCAAAAGTCTTCTTTACAGAGAACGTTCACCTGGAAAGGTGTGTCTGAAATAAATCAGACAGCAGTCAATGGGGGTTTGTACCACATTAGAGCTCAGTGTGATCTTCCTCCTGGACGTTTGAACCTGGATGTCATTCTGCCTCTTGGCTGTATTAAAACGCAGATCCTGTTGTGAACACTAGGTGTCACTCTGCACGCGTGTGTATATAATCAGTGCAGGGGCAAAAGACTGGACCCCCTGCTGCAGACTGGTTGATTCCTCTTTTGGCACTAAACAATAACCTGCATCAGATCTGTTGTTTCGTCCTGCAGCAGCCTGCAGGTGTCAGGTGACGTCGTCGTATTTTAATTCAGATTTTAATTACTTTTTTGACTCATTTATAAAAACTAATTACAAAGTTTATGGGCTTATTTAAATCACAGTTTTTACTTTACATTTTAATTCACTTTATTTATCAAATTATTTTCTGAACATTTCATCACTTGGTTTTTCTTTATATTTATTTGCTCTTTTAACTGACTCATGATTGTAAGTGAAGGTCGAACATCGATGATTTTAGCAGAATCTCAAAATAAATAAAACCTGTGATTTATTTCTTCTTCTGTCTGGTCCTCCTTCCTACACTTCCTGTCCAGCCTGTGACCCGGGTGTTACAGCTTCCTGTGGCTGAGTGAACCTGAACTATCAGACCTGAGGGGCTCACCTGGAGTACGTCAGGTTGACGGACAGCAGTTTGCTGCTGGGGACCCAGAGCGTGGGATGGCCCTGCGTGTCGTAGATGATCTTCAGCAGGAACTTCCTGTGGTCGTCGTAAATTTTCTCTGTTCTCAGCGAGCGGTCGTAATCCACAGACAGCAGGTTCCTGCCGTTCACCTGAAGGAGACAAAACATACAGAGGATGAAGAAACACTTAAACACTATCTTTACATGCTCAGTGACGGGATCACTGTGTGAGCGTGTCCTGAGGCCAGCTGAGGTCATCTAACGTTCATCAGCAGCGCAGGTTTATGCTCAAAGGAATAACCGTCGTACATTAAGATTATTATTAAAAACTAAAATGCAGATTTCACCACGTGGTTCGTCTTCCTGTGAGCACGATTATAGATTATAGATTATAGATTATAGATTACAGAGAGCAGGCAGTCCCACCAGCTCTCTGCAGGCAGCATATTCTCTCTCTCACTGCGCGCTGCTGTTAGCGCTGCTGTCTGTGAATTAGGTGCTTTTTGCACTGAGGTTTATTTACATAGAAAGGGGCCAAATCTGCCCTGAATGTCTGCATGATGCCTCACTTGAATAGGAGCAAACGGCTGCGCAGCACAGAGACGCTGTTTGCTCTGCAGCTTTGGGGTGCGTTCTCTGAGTGTGCTTGGAGAAGGAGGCGGAGTCTGTTTGTGTCTTCATGTGTAGCGGGCGCAAAAGATGTGCAACCCTTTAGTGAATCAGGCCCTGAGTTATTTATTATCATTGTTGTGTACATGTGGAAATAAGTGAAGGGTCAAAGGTTAGGAGGTTACAGAGAACTAAACTGATGACCATGGCTGAGGTGAATGCCGGTGCACCATGCTTACATGCTGTGTGTGAGCGCAGACGATTTTTAAACCACAGTCAATAAAAAGGTGGACTTCAGGAAGAAGTCATACCTCCAGCTTTTACAGGTATGACTTCTCTCTGTATTTAACAGTAGATCACTTTCTTAACAATGTGCTGAAAGAATTTTCTTCCACAACTTCACAGTTATTATGTATATAACACCAAATCACAACAAATGTATGTAAGCACACTTTACAGACCTGAGGCCGGTGCGAGCTCAACAAAGCCGGGCTGTCTTTAGTTATCTGTCCTCAGCTACTCAGAGGAGAGCGAGTTACACGCTCACGTAAAAGGGGCGGAGTCTGCAGCGTGTGACCAATCACAGACAGGTACAAGTCTGCAGTCAGCTGATTGGTTGATATTTTACGAACTATGATGTACGAGACATTTGATATTAGAAGTTAGACATGAGAGAGAGAGAGAGAGAGAGAGAGAGGTGGACATTCATTTAGAGTTCTGGCTCCACAGAGAGCTCGCTCAGGATGGTTCACGATGAAGGACGACGCTCCTGAATAAACAGAAACCATAAAGAAGCTCAGGTGTAGAGCCCGTCCTTCTCTCAGTCAGCGCCTGAAGAACAGACTTGTGATCCAGCAGCCATAAAACACGGCAGCATCACGGAGCCGGCTGACAGTCTTTATCGCTCTCTAAATGACGTCCTGTTTGTTCAAACTCTCGTTTACAAAGACGGATCGCCCGGGTTCGGCTCTCAACTCACCTCGGCGCTCCGTCATGGAGGGGAAACGCTCCGAATCAGCCCATCAGATGTTTCATTAAAGAGAGAGGCCTGCTGGAACACGCTCAACACTCATTTTTCTCATCTTTTCATTCAGACTCTCATTCATTTGTAAATTAGCACCAGTTGAATGCAGCGAGGTGGACGAAGGGGGGAGAGAGGGAGGATGTTGGGACGGTGGACGCGAGCCAGCTGGATGGAGAAGCGTCAGGACGACAGCCAAAGTGAGCCTCATCATATCAGGGAAACTCATCATCAGCAGAGCGGCCCGTCATGTTCGTGAGGACCAGAGCGGACTGAGACTTTAGCTCAACACCACGCTGACAGCAGGACTCAGAGTCCAGACCAGGAATAAGCTCCAGCCACAGACCGCGCTACCGCCCCCTGCTGACTGGCTGCAGTATAGCTCATAAAGCCCGCCTCCTCCATGTTAACAGATGGGACATGAGTCAAACTATAAAATCAAAATACACGTCAAATACATTTTTCTCAAACATGGTTTCTGTCATTATAGTTAGTTCTTATCATGCTGATTTATGTCCAAGTGTTCATTATTCTGACAAGTTTACTTTTAATTAGTTATTTGATGCTGTGAAAAGGGGGCGTGGCCTCATGATTGACAGCTCTGTTGACAAATGGGGCTCCTGCAGTGTTCTGTTCCCGAGTAGCAGAGTAGAGGAGGAACGGCGAGAGGAGACGTAACTAACACTAACACTACAGTCATTGAACTTTCCATCAGCGTGAATATCTGCTTCAGACCGACACAAGAAGCTGTTCTGCTGCAGACTGAGCCCACCTGAGGGCTCCAACACGCCAAGGACACCTGAGGGCTCCAACACGCCAAGGACACCTGAGGGCTCCAACACGCCAAGGACACCTGAGGGCTCCAACACGCCAAGGACACCTGAGGGCTCCAACACGCCAAGGACACAAGGTAAAGGTGTGTGTCAGGTAGAGGAAGGGGCGGGACGTACCGTACTTCACAATCATAACACACGAGGTGCCGGCCCTGCTCAGTCTGTGTCTGACAGTAGATGCTTAAACACACAGTTTCCCATTAACTGGCATCTCGTGCACCATCCACAGCCCTCAGCGGGACCAGCAGAATATATAAACCCAGCATGAATATTAGAATTCAGTAGAAGGGCTGGATTAAAGATCACTGCTGTCTGCAATCAGCCCGTTATCATCACTGCTGCTGCGCTGCAGACAGACATTCACACACCTGACTCACAGACACGCAGCTGACATACACAGCACACCTGTTTTATATATGCTCACCTTTATGCTCATTATTACTGCCTCACAATACAACACTTCCCATTTCCACTAGTGGACCACACATGCTGGTACAGTCATTAGTGTTTATTGGCCCTCGCTGAGAGTGGCACCGCTGTGACGATCAGACCCTCAGGAGGCCACATGACTGCACAGTTTCCTGTCATTACGCAGGGCTAGTTAGAGAGCACTTCATGTAATATTCAGACAAAACACAGTGTCCCATCAGTCCGTCCTCACGGCTCGTAAGAACAACAGAAAACGACATAACAGACAGAAACAGGAGCTCACAGAGGGAGGCGACATGATGCCAGTCACACACTGCGCTGTGTCGCCTCACAGCAACAAGAGCACTCACCCTGAGCTTTCTGCCAAAGACGATGACTTTCCCCCGCGTCTGCTCCTTCCTGAACCTCCACTCCACCAGGTTCTGCCCGTTCTCGCCCGGCAGCGTCATGTTGCGTCGGGCTACAGTCGGGTTAGCGGCACCTGGAAACGGAGATGAAAGAGATGTTAATACCAACAACAAAGTTTGCTGCTTTTCAGTCAGTCCCTGAAATGAAACCTCCTGAGCAGCTCGCTGACTACCTGAAGCGCTGCAGTGCATGGCAGATCATTCTGAACACGCTACTCATGTGAGCCTCCTTCTTTATCAAGGTTAGGAAACAGTCATTTATCTGCACAGGTACGTTTAAGACTTTTAATGTTTCTACCTTTACAGAAGGTTTGAACACACCTCTTCCTAGCATGCAGGAAGTGAGCTGTATATCGCCGATTGAGCTTGAAAAATTGGATGACATCATGCTTGGGTGCATCTTGTTATTTCTACAAAGACACAGCCCGAGCGAGTGTGTTTCCAACGAGCAGCATGTGGCTCAGCATGTTCGTTTCTGCTCGGAGCACGTTAGGAAACCTTCAGTCTGTTTCTCCGTGCACGCTTGCTTCTATTAAAAAAACTCTGCCAAATGCACACCCACCACTTCTCATTGCTGCTACCTGTCTCCTGCAGCACGCTGAGGTGTTGCAGCTTAAAAACCATCATGTGAAACTCTGCAGAGACTTGACACTCGCTTTAGTTCATCATCAATCACTGCGAGTGTCACTTCTGTTCCTACTGTTAGGTAGTTACACTGTTGGGCCGCAGAGGCAGGCGTGTAAGCACGACACGACGACACTATGTTACTCTGCAAGGACGACAAAACAAGCAGGCCTGTTTATCATGACAGATCACCTGCAGCACATGCAGCACACCTCAGCTCTCCGTGAGCTCATTCTGATGCATTTTACTGATTTGATTTGTGCTGTGAAGAAAGCAGACCAGAGGCTGTTCAGGAGGTCGAGTCTTAAACAGCCTGTTGTGCTTCAGACAGCAGAGATGACGCAGATCCTGTCACAGATCATTTTGTTTTGACCTTCTGAACAAAGCTTCTGGGATTCTTTTTAAAAGTATTTGAGATGTTTTTTTAAAGACACCGCGGGATGGTTCAGTTTGAAACCAGACGATGAAGGACGGAAACCTCACAGAGCGACAGGAAACACTCAACGGAAACAGCAGGTCTGAGGTCGGTGACTTTTATCCTTACTGACGTGAAGTGACGTTTGCTACCTACTTTCTCAAACTAACAGCAGCAACATTAGCTAGCTAGCCAAACAGTTAGTCACACAGATCCAGTAAAAACCCAAACAACCCTAAACAGTTATCAGACGTCAAACACAGGAGGTAATGAGAAAGAGACTGCTAACGATGATAACGACAAAGCAGCAGCACAAGTGACATTATCAGTAACGCCATGAGAAGTTTTTCAAAGTAAAACTGGATTGGATCGACCCGATCCAGATCACCAGCGCTCTAAATGGGACTTCATAATACATACTTTGTCCACAGGGGGCGCCAAAATCCACACTACATGAAAGCTGCTTTAAAGTGCGGATCTTCCTCTCAGCCTTAAAGGAATAGTTCAGTTTGTTTGATGTGGGGTTGTATGAGGTCCTTAGAGTAGAGTAGATCACAGGCAGCGCGGCTCCTGTTAGGAGAAGCGGGCCGGAGCTCCTCCACAGAAGCTAAGCTAAGCACGGCTGCAGACGGGTTCAGGAGCACCACGTACTTTAGCCTCTTTAAAGCGTCCTACATATAAACACACACGTCAGTTTAAGTGTGCGCTGGATTTGAGTTTTCATCACCGCTTCACATTAACATCAGACAGCCCTTTCCCTCGGCACTATGTCTCACTCTGCACATCGGCCCTGTATACCTACGCCTGCAGCGCGCGGTGTCAGACACGTGTGATGTGTATGATGCCGTATGTGAGCTGTTTGTGTCAGAAAGTGCAGCAGCTAGCACAGACTGACATCCGACCTCACTGAACCTGAACGTGTCACAGGTGCTGCCTGTTTTTATCAGGACAAAGAGTGTCCTGGTTACCGGATGTGACGCGGCCGTGCTGACTGTTATCTCCTGTACGTCGTACACGCTGCACCTCAAACAACCCCACTTCAACAAACCGAACTATCCCTTTAATGTGATCCTTTTGGATATGTTAGCTGATGTAGCTCAGTTTAGCTTGTTAACGTTGTCATGTGTCCATCATCTAAAGGCTGCAGGAAGAGAAACCAAACGTTACTTACTTAAAAGTTTAAAACATGATCTTTTTTCATTGAATCTAATTTCTTTCAGGATTGTCGTAGTCGGCTTTTATCACTGACTTAGTGCAGGAAACACCTGGACACCACCCCTCTGATAAGTTGGTCACATTAGGTGTGTTTACCTGCTAGAATATGAGGCTCCGTCTGGTAGTGCGTGTCCATGCCGTTGGCGTAGATGACCCTCAGTGAGTGGTCGTTTCCCACCTGGTAGCTGTTACGGAGCTGATCTGTAAGTGAGACACACACAGACGATTATCATGGATGAACCTTAAAATGGTTCACTTTGCTTTGTGTTTCCAAATGTCAAGAAACACTGGGACTGAGCGAGAGAGAGAGAGAGGGAGAGAGAGAGAGAGAGAGAGGGAAGGACAGAGAGAGAGAGGGAGAGAGAGAGAGAGAGAGAGAGAGGGAGAGACAGACAGAGGGAAGGACAGAGAGAGAGAGAGAGAGAGAGAGAGAGAGAGAGAGAGAGAGGGAGAGACAGACAGAGGGAAGGACAGAGAGAGAGAGAGAGAGAGAGAGAGAGAGAGGGAGAAAGAGGGAGAGAGAGAGAGAGAGAGAGAGAGGGAGAGACAGACAGAGGGAAGGACAGAGAGAGAGGGAGAGAGAGAGAGAGAGGGAGAAAGAGGGAGAGAGAGAGAGAGAGAGAGAGAGGGAGAGACAGACAGAGGGAAGGACAGAGAGAGAGGGAGAGAGAGAGAGAGAGAGAGAGAGAGAGAGGGAGAGACAGACAGAGGGAAGGACAGAGAGAGAGAGAGAGAGAGAGAGAGAGAGAGAGAGAGAGGGAGAAAGAGGGAGAGAGAGAGAGAGACAGAGAGAGGGAGGGTGGGGGGTGAAGGGATGAATGTGAGGAGAGAAAACAGAACAATTAATTTCCCGGTCAGTGTTTGAAGCTGCTAATGGAGCTCAGAGCAGGTATTAACGTCCCCCAGCCTCCTTTAATTAGGTTCCCCTTGACCTCTCGCAGGACTAATGGCCGTGTGTGTGTGTGTGTGTGTGTGTGTGTGTGTGTGTGTGTGTGTGCTTGTGTGTATGTGTGTGTGACGTGTGTGTGTGTGACATCTTGTTAGACCGTTTTCTCCTCCTTCTGTGATTCCAGCAGGTCAAAGATTCCTCTGACTGACTTTGGCAGTTATTCATGGTTTAAATAAGTTACACACGTTTGTACTCCAGTAGCTCTTTAAGCAGATCTTTGTGAGCAACAAGTTCTTTCTTTTTAAAATCCCTCTTTCTGTAAAATCTACCAGATTATGTGTTACATAAATATAGATCTCTCTCTCTTCTCTCCTTCTCGGCAGGTCCCTGCGTACCAGCAGAAGGTAAACACAGCTGTGTCAGTGCGCATGTGTAGCTAGCTAGCTCCACTAGCGAGCTGTCAGAGAGGACAGCGTTTACTTTGTGGAAATATTCACATGATTCTGAATGTTTGTGTGAAAGGGACGAGAACAACATGACGGTGAAATGTAAGCTGTGTCTGGAGGAGAAGTGCTCGTCAGCTGTGAAGAGCTCGACTTCAAACGTGAAGAAGCATCTGCAGCTAAACACAGCTCCACAACACTGGTGGGACTGAGAGCCCGTGTTGTGTTGTTGTCATGGAAACAGCTGTGCCTAATACTGTATGTCTCTGCCCAGTTCACTGTCAGACTGTTAGCATCATAAAGAGCTGTAAAGGTTATACTGCGTCTGTCAGTCCTGTTATCAGGCTGCAGAGTTACGGATTATGGGCCGTAACCGAGGCGACGCAGAGACGGTAGAGTCGACACATTCAGAGGTAGACGTACAGCAGGCTGCACGCCGTCCTGATGATATAACGACGTAATGACTTTTAAAAGCAACGGTTACCAAACACTCCCAAAATACATCATTGGTTGGATGTGTTGTTGTCAGATAGAGTCACAGGAGTGACATTAAAACATTAACATTTGTGTGAAAATAAGAAAATAAATGTAGAAATAAAAAAGTAAAAGAAAATGTGAACATAATAGTTATAAGAACACATTTATGTTTTAATGTATTTCTTTAAATCTTTAAATAAACTCAAATATGTATATTTATTTATCTCTGAATATAAACAAGTACATTTTTTCTGTATTTATTTTATTTTATTTTATTATTTTAATAATTATTTTTACCGAATGTCATTTATTGTTATGACTTTATTTTTCTTTGTTCTTTCCCTTATGGCTTGAACGGCCAAGCTGTCAATCAAGTGGCTGTGGGCGGGTCTTTCTGCACAAAAAAGGGATAAAGTAGATAATAACAAAAAAAGAAATTTAAAAATAAACAAAAATACACATAAAAGATTTTTATTTTTTATGTATCTATATTTTTCAATATGTATTTTTTTATTACTTAAAATATTTTATCATATTCTTTTTCTTCTGTATTTTTATATTAAATCATCTTTAAATTTCCACATTTATTTTCTTACTCTGCTTTTGGCACTCTTCAGCACAAAATGAAGCTTTACACAAAAAGTTAACGTTATTACAGCCGGTCCGTTCTAACGTATAACGCACCTGCATCGTGTTTCACAAAGCAGCCATCAGCAGAACGACAGAACGCGGCGGCCGTATGAGCCTGTTCTCCATCTCTGTGCTGCACCTTCACATGATGTGATTTCACGTTACGGAGCAGCAGGCCGACTCTCTCTGTGACAGAGGCGAGGACGTGAAACGATAGATAATGTATGTGAATTGATGGAGAGAAATGCTGCACTTGTCGATGGCCTTGAATAACTTATTATATTGCGATCAATACTGCCGTGCTGTGAGGGAGACTCTGTTTTCTTCACACTCGGGGAACACTGAGCGCGCTCGGAAACAAATCACTGCCGGCCACTCGAGGCCTCGCTCCGACCGGCTCATTAGTTCACATTTAACAAGGGCATCAGGGCTAAATTATTGTTCTCCCTCGATGTTCACGCCGGATATCTCACACAAAGACGCTGAAACGAGTGTTTGTCTCTCCTTTTTGCAGCTAACATCAAATCCTGCACTGACAGATAAATCCATAAGTCACCCCCTCACGTCAGCTCTGTTTGTAAATGGAGATTAAAAGAGCTGCTGCTGTGATTAACCCAAGTTCTCCGTCTGATTTCATTTAATCTGCTGTGTTTATGAAAATAAGGTTCTGCCAGCGTGATCTTTCTATATCGCTCAATGTTTCTTTTCATCCGCTGAATCGGTGGAAAAATGTTTTTGTTTTTATCACAGGAGAAGAAAAGTTTTTGTTTCTGGCTCAGGAACAAAAATATAAAAGATCATTTTTAGTTTAGTAGGAATAAAGTCGAAACCTTAGAAGAGTACGTTTCTTTTGTTTCGAGAATTAAGTGGGAATTTGTGCATATTGTCAAAAGTTTGTTTGCATTTCAAGAATAAAGTGAAAATATTAAGAATAAAGTTTTACTATTACTGCCAGTTAAAAGTAAAAAATAAGAGAATTAAGAGAACTTTTTTTTTATTGCAATATGATATTAAGTCCAACTGTCGATAATAAAGTCAAACTTTCAGTATTTGTGCAGAGTGAAAGTTTGGAGAATAAAGTGGAAATGTTGAGAATCATGTCAAAAGTTCAGTTTTAGCACAACATAAAAACTTTTATAATTCTGCAAAGTAGAAGTAAAAAAAAGTTTATGTTTATTTTTTGTATTTTGAGAATAAAGCTTCAGCACGAGAGCGAGGTGACAGAAAAAGACGACATGAAAAAAAAGTCGAAATGTTGTTAATAAAGTGGAATTTCACTAAGAAAAAACAGAAAACAAGTTTTTTTTTAGTCTTGATGTTAAAAATAATAAAGTTTGACAGATCATATTTTATACTTTTTGAGTTTTGAGAATAAAGTCGAAATATTGAGAATAAACTTTAAAAGAAACAAAAAAGAAAAAAAAGAAAGTAAGTCTTTTATTTTTTACAAGTTTTGTTTCAGTGCAGGTAAAATAATTTTCTTTTTGTTTCAAACTTAAACTCAAGCTGTCCTGAATGAAGTCGAACTTTCAGTTTCAGAGACACGTGTGACAAACAGAAATCAAAGGTGGATTTTTTATGAACTCTTTTATAAAAAAAAAGCAGGTTAAAAAATGAGGTTAGAATTTTTCATATATTTTGAAACGTTTTCAGGTGTTCTGTGTAACATGAGCCACGACTGTCTGTTTACTTTGTAGACCGTGTTACTGTCCACCTGGGTAACGTCTGCTTCAGCAGGCTCCACAGTGATGTCTGAATGGACACCAGCCTCTCATGTTAAACTGGAACCACAAATCCCTTCACACAGGGACCAGACCTCCCAGTATGGTTCATTATTATCACCAGTTACAATAGTGATGCCACAACACTCTCCTTCCTCTCCACACACACACTGTCGTGAGCATCTTACCCTGCACCAGCGTGTAGAACGAGTCTATGGATGACAGGTTGGTTGTTATGGAAACGTCCTCATCCCGCCCCGACGTCTCGATGTCCACAGCGACGGCCCCGGATGACATGTCGCCGTGGAGATTGGTCACCACGCCGGTGGGAAAGGTCACGTTGGTCAGACGGCCCTCGCTGTCGTAGCTGCAGGGACGGTGAGGATGGAGGAAGAGACATTAGCTGCTGTTACTGTGCTTTATAGATACAGGTAAACATAACACACCTGTTTCATTGTGTTACCT
Source organism: Semicossyphus pulcher (assembly GCF_022749685.1). Lineage (NCBI taxonomy): Eukaryota > Metazoa > Chordata > Actinopteri > Labriformes > Labridae > Semicossyphus > Semicossyphus pulcher. The sequence goes on from NW_027211701.1 coordinate 1,092,577, forward strand.
GGTGAAGCAGTTTTACACTATTATCTCTGTGCTTTAGAACAAGTAACAGCTAATATAACGTCTTTAAGATGTTGAACCCACCCCTCCATCAGCACGCAGCACACACACACATGCACACACACACACACACACACACACACACACACTGAAGTATAAACAGTGTATTTCTGCTCACTCGTAGAACGTGGTCCAGCCGATCTGGATGCTCTTGGTCGCCAGCAAGCCGCTGTTTCCGTGATAACTGAACAAGACCAGCTCCTGACCCTGAGCGGTGAGCGTCTTCAGACCGCCGTTAGTCCCGATGGTCAGCCAGATGACCTGTGGACGCACGAGAACACACACGTACACACCACAGGGTTACACACACCCGGCAAATATCAGGATGTGTTGGCTTTTATTTTGGTAACACTGCATTTCAAAATAAAAGTGGAAAAGAGATCCTGTTTTCATAGGCGGTATCGTACAGGCTTGTAAGGTTATAAAAAGATTAGAGGATGCACGTGATGTCACAGTAGGCGGAGTCACTGCGGTTACACCCCCTGGTTTGTCCTGAGACTGCGCTGACCGCTGATCGTATAAATTAGCAGCAGCTGTCGTTTCCTCTCTGTAAAACCCTCTGATGGTGAGCCTCGTCTCTACAAGCTGAAGGGGGACGTTTAGACAGCGTTAGCTATCCAAGGCAAACCTAGCTTTCCTTATAAAGAGTACTGATGACATCATGTCCACTTCCTGTGCAGAGATGAAAATACATTAACTCTAACCAATCCCACCTTGAAGTACAACCAAGCGTCGAGGCTTCAGCCTCCAGCTCTGAAACAAGGTTCCTATAAATGTGGCCACACGTCCACAGAGCTGTGTCTCTGGTAAAGTGTAGGGGTCTCTGTCGTGGCCAGGTGCCCTGAATCTAAGCCGATACTTGTCTGTTTTCCTCCCGTTTTCCTCCTTTCCCCGACTGAAGGCAGGCGTGTCCCGCTGTGACGTCAGGGCACGCCCTCTCTGTACTTCACTACACAGGAACCTTTCAATCATAAACCTTTAAGCAGAAATCTTAAAATATATAGAATGTGTGTTCAGTAAGGATGCAGCTCGTCTCACCTGGTTGTCAGGGGCGACCACACGTACAGGCATCCTGTTGGTGTCTCTACGGATACGCAGGGTGTTCCCGCTGCTGTCTGTCACCGCGGTAACATCCTCCTCGTTGCTGAGTGATGGAGGGAGGAAAAATGACAAGGTGAGAATTAGTGCAGACATGAGAGAAGATTGCTTAACCGAGACTGTGTGTTAAAGAGAAGTGTGCTATATATAAGTGTTCATTCACACACACACACACACACACACACACACACACACACACACCTGTAGCTGAAGTTGTATTTGTAGTCTCCAGTGACGAGCGACATGGTGAACTGGTGAGTCCCGTTCAGATCGAACACGTAGAGCTCCTGAGAGGCTGGAGAGGCCACTTCATACGAGCTGGGACCTGAGGCCAGAGAGCCTGAGCACACACACACACACACACACACACACAGAGACACACACACACACACACAGAGAGACACACACACACACACACACACACAGAGACACACACACACACACACACACGCACACACACACACACACACACACAGAAACACACACACGCAGAGACGCGTTATGACATTATTTAATGTATTCTTTATTTAACTCAGTATCTTCCCAGCACCTGTATTCCTGTGCATATACAGTAAATACCTTTCCGTCCAACCAATCAGAGAGAGGAGGGGGCCAGCGTCATCATGCCCCCTCTATACGTGTCCTTTTACACACCTGTAGGTGGCTGGTTGCGTCGTATGGCTCGTATCCGGATGTTTCCCAGATCGGCCACGTACAGAGTCCCGTCCGGAGACACCACCAGAGAGGACGGACAGTTGAGCCGCGCGTCTTTAGCGTAGCCGTCTCCGGTCTGGTAGCAGTCACAGTTGGCATCGTTCTGCAGGACAGAGGAAGAAGAAGTGAGAGCAGACTCTACCTGTGATAACCACACACTGTTCTTGTTTTCATGATTGATTCGGCTCCTAAATGCTGAACTCCAACCGTACACCGGTCTTCAGAAGTGGACAGAGCCTCTTGGTTTCAAAAGTGACGCAAATACAGAATGAATACAGAATGCGTTCTCTCTGATGTCCAGCAGGGGGCGACGCCAGTGATCGTTTTTTCTCTAAGAACATTTTGTATAGAGCCTGTGTTTTTTGCCTGATAACACTTGCTCACGTCTCGCTGCTCTCCTCCTCTGTCTCTTCTCGCTCTAACAAACCAAGACGCTGAAGGCCAACAGGCAGAATCTGGTGTTCTGTTAACCAGCAGGTGAACTGGCTGCTCCCGCTTCCTGTACAAAGTCTCTGTGTTTGAGTTAAAGTGTGCTTTTTGAGCTAATGGAAAAATGCAGCAGCACCAACACAAAGAGCTCAAGGTTGAGATATAAACTATGATTGAAAGACATGAAGCACTGATAATGGCATCCCTCAGTGTTAGGGAGCTGTGGTGTAGTACCTTGCAGTCACAGTCAGAGGGCGCTCCAGCTAGATGTGTGATTTCTCCATCAGTAGAAACCTGAAAAAGACGTTTCAGAAATGATGACATGTCTCTGCTCGTCTTAAGAACTTACGGCCGCTCTCTGGAAACAGGAATCCTCTAGGATAAATAATCATGCAGCGCTTGTTCTTAAACATGAAGCTCAAACATTCTGTTCTTTACGCTTAAGAAGAAACAGATGACCTCAAAATCAGAGTTCAAAAATGTGCCGTAAATGAAAAATCACCTGTCGGATGCGGTGCAGCTTCTTCTCGTCCGTCTCTGCGATGTAGAGGACGCCGCTGTAGGACAGAGCGATGGCTGTAGCGCCCTCCAACATGGTCTGCACGGCTCTCTTCCCCATCGTGTACTCGATACCAGGAACCTGGCAGTGCATGGGCCGACCCGCCACGATACGCACCTGAAACACAGTAAGTCAGAAATGAGCCTGTGTGTTCTGTTTTAGGCAACACAGACAACAGGAGCGTGTATGAGGATGAAACGAAGTACCTGTCGATTTTCAGTGATCTGCAGCACCACGTTGTTGTCCAGGACGTAGATGGAGTTATCCATGGGGTTGATGGCGAGGTCTGTGGGCCACTCCAAACGAACCTGGATGCAGAGAGGAGGAGGAGGAGGAGGAGGAGACACTTCACATCCTCTCTGATACTATTTATTCAAACACTGATACACAGCATGTTCCTGCTGCTGCTGGTTTTAGGGACGAGCTCCCAGGGCCGGGTGGTCCCTCTCCTGATCTCCTGTTTAAACTATGGAGGACTTTTCAATAATAATGAAACAAATAATGAACATAAAAACATTTATAACAAAGATATTTAAGCATAAAGACATCGAATCTAACCGGTGAAACCGTCTCTCCTCTGAGTTACAGACATGAGGACTGAAAACATTCACTGTGACCTTAAAGTTAGAGCACAGCAGTGTGTTTATGGAGGTAGCATCTTTAGCTTCTCGTTGCATGCTACCTGTCGTATGTGCATGCTGGTATCGCAGGTCAAAGGTCGTGCAGAGGTCAGGTCGTTGCTGCCCAGCATTGTGGAGATGATTCCATTACGATCCACCTTCCTGATCATAGTCCCGTCCACGAAGTAGATCAGACCGTTTCTGTCCACTGCGATCCCTGCAACACAGACACACAGTCGTCCGGTTCATTGTCACGGACATCGTGATGCTGCGGGGCGAATCAGCACTCAGCATCACAATGGCTGACTTCCTGTTGGGTTTGCAGAACAGGTGCGACAGGCATACGCCTTCCACATTTCATCAGGTGAAGGTAACTGAATTTGGAGCCTTTTCTGAAGTCGTGTAGGGGGCGCTATCGAGCCATTATGTCACATGTGTATGCAAGACCCAGATCAGGTGTCAATTTGTAAGACTTCTGGTGTGTGTGTAAAGTTTTTGTAGCACAAATAAGCTCTCCTAAACGTGATATATGGGAGAAGAAGAAAACTACTAACTGCATTCTAACCGGGTCCTCGGGCTCTGACAAGAACATCCAGACTGAATCAAGACAAGACGGACAAAACGAATATATGAATGAAGACGGTCAGAAGAGTCAGTGACGAGCTAAAGATTCTGATAATGTTAGAATATATCTTCAGTCGTAGGCTCCAGCGAACAACAGGACGTGTGTTGATGATAATCTGACGAGTAAACCACGGCCGATGTTAAATGCTTCGTCTGCTCTTCGGCACGGCGGGCGTCCCTGCTCGCTGTGTGACCTTGCTGCGTGAACAGACCCACTTTGAAAGCTTCATACTGATCCTGTAAATGAAGCCTCCGCTGACCTGACTCTTTCTTCCCCTGGAGCAGAAACAAATATAATTCTAACAGGATAAATGTTTGTGTCGTCCTGCACCAAAACCTCTGCAGACAGATGTCCCAGCAGAGCGTCAGGTTCCCTGTGGTTCACCGTCACCTTCTGTTCCCTCACGTTCCCTAAACTCAGTGACCTGTCGTGTCGTCTTCGTCTGAGCTGATCTAAATGTTGTAGGGAAATGTAGCTTGTGTGGACGCTACTGTGCTACTAAATCAATAAGAGATAAGCTACTGAAAAGCTTCTTCATTCAGGAAACAGCGACGCTCAACCAAGCTACTGAGACTCTTCTGCAGAGCGCTTTGCTCCACACTGTGCAGCACAGGTAAACATACCGTCTATTACATGTTTTCTAATACTATAGACATCATGTTGCAAGGAGATGTCCGCACATCCAGGAAGTCTTTAATAAAGCATACTGCAGTCTGAACTCTGCTGGACGGAGTCGCTACACCGCAGACAGAATCAGCTGTAAGAGCTCTGACGGATGTCCTTCAGCAGTTTTTGCAGGTTTGTAGCATTTCAGCTCAGCTCTGCAGACGAAGCACGACTTTCCAAGAAGAGGAAAGTTAATGAACACTCTCCTTTTCTAAGTGATGAAAACAGGCCAAGATCTGAGGTCAAACTCTGTGCGTGTCTGAGCTGAGGCTTGGCGATCCTCCTCGGCGACTGTGGTTATAAAACAGGCTGGAATAATACAGGCTCGCGTGTGTGTGTGTGTGTGTGTGTGTGCGTGTGTGCGCACCTTTAGGTCCCAATAGCTGTGCCTCTGTAGCTTTTCTTCCATCTCCACATCGGGCTTCATCAAACGGAGGACACTGTTCACCTGTTCCAGCCACCACTTCGCCGTTACCTGAACACACACACACACACACACACACACACACACACACACACACACACACATCATGGATTAGCATGGAGATCACATTAAATTTAAAACTAAATCTGGTTGTTTCGTTTTTTACCGACATAAGACATGCGTGCTTACTGATGAGGTCTCGGGCGCCGCTGAGCATCTTGGGTCGGTATATCCGTCGAGAGTTGGTGTCTGAAACGTACAGCTGTCCGGTCACTGGGTCGGTGGCGAGATAGTAACGGTGAGCAGGATTGTTGCTGTGAAAGAGAGGAGGGTAACAAACAGGAAGAAAGAAGGAAGAGCTGCATTAGTGTCACCACGCACATGATCACAGACAGTATGTCTTAGGAATCCCAGTTGTAACACAGATATAAAATCACGCCTGGGCTCTTTGCAGATTTCAGTTCACATGAGGAGGCATTTTAAAAACACACTGAAAGGCAACCTAATATTTTTACATATTTTGGGGTCTAACTGTCCAACTGATTCAGCCTGCAGCAGTGAAACAGGCTGTAATGGCTGCAACATAATCCTTGTTACAGAGGAAGATGATTTAACCACAAACAGATGTTACACCAGACTCCATTGAGAAAAACAGTGATTTTACCTCCCAGAACACAGGAGCTGCTGCTCTGCAGCTGCCTCGGTCTGTCAGTTTGTTTGTGTTTTTGTGTGACTTCATCCAACAAGTTGTTTGTGTAACACACAACAACACAACAAACCAGGCAGAAGCAGACCCACAAACATCCTTATTCACTGAGCTTAAATCAGTGTTTTTCTGAATGGAGTCTGGTGTGTGTGCAGAGAGCGATGTAACGTCTGTGTGTGGTTAAAACAATCATCTTCCTCTGTAACAAAAAGGTCTATCTCTGTAGGGATCCTTTCTGTCATGTTGTCACACACTTAGAATAACAATCTGAGCCTGTCAGTGGAAACAACAAGAACTTTTAGTGGACGACCTTTGACCCATCAAAGATTATGTTGCAGCCGTTACAGCCTGTTTCACTGCTGCAGGATGAACACATCTGCTGGAGACACTCATTTTTTTTGTACTTAGTCATTTAGAGCAAAAATTATGTAAACTAGGCTCCATGTTTAAAGACACCAGAGCTCCCTTCAGCAAGTCTATAATAACACAGTTTAAAAGCTTACAATGAAATCATCATCAACAGAGCAGATTTACAATTTGCTACCAGCGTTATTATGAGAGGGAAATGAAGAAGAGCGGATGATAATGAAGAAGTAATGAACTAAAGGAAGGTTGATGAGGTGAAAGCCAAGAAAGTGGTGTTAATTTACCGCCTGAGTGTGAGACGGCGAGGGGATGAGAGAGTGAGAGAGTGAGAGAGTGTGTTTCTATTTCTGTTTCAACTCGTGTCATTAGGATTCAGCTCAGGTGTGATGCACACCTCCTCCATGTTAACAGATGGGACACAAGACATGGTTTCTGTCTTTAGAGCTAGTTCTGATCATGCTGATTTATGTTGAAGAGACAACATTATTGTACCTTATGTTTAACACAGACAGAGTCAGCAGAACCTTTAGACGTCAATCGTTTTCTCTGTGTCCCGGAGCGTCTTCACTATTTTCCCTCGTCTCTTTTTCAGACTTATAACTTATAAACATTTGGGCTTCTGGTTTAGCCTACGTTAAGCGATAAACAACTTCCAGCGCAGCCTTCCTCCTCCGTGCGCTGCTTTGTTTACAGTCAAGTCAGCAGCTCGAGCAGCGACCGTGTGTTCAGATCAAAGGTAAATTCTCCCTCCAGATGTGTCTGCTAAATAAACGCTGTCATCTCTCGGTTCGTCCCATCCCCCGGAGGAGCGCCCGTTCATCTGTCTGAGCTGAGTCTCAGTCTCACTGTAAACAGGAAGTTACACAGAGGCTGCACTCTGGCTTACTGCAGCGGGATGAAGCCCAAACAGAAACAGATTCTCTTGTGATCGACTTTAATTAACGGCTCTTCAGTTTGCTGAAAGAACAACATCATGATGCAGATTAGGAACAACATGAAGCTTTGTCAGGTCTGTCCTCAGGAGGAGAAGAACACTACTGTAACATGAGACGGAGGGCGGAGCCATCGTTTAGGATGCATTCAGCAAAGTCGGGAAATCTAAACTCTGAACAGTTTTTGTGACAGCGTGAAGCCGATTTTGATCTCGAGCAGGTTGTTAGCTGTTAGCTGTTAGCATGCAGACGTCTGTTTAGAGATTAATAAATCGTTGTCAGACGCTGACGGGAGCTGGGATGGCATCACGGTGGATTACGTTCCGCTTGTCTTTCCATACGCCGCAGCCTGCTGGTACGTGATTGGTCAACACTACTCTCACTACAAAGGGGCAGCTGTGGCTCAGTGGTAGCACCACATGTCCAGGTGTCCTTGGGCACTGAACCCCAAATTGCTCCTGATGAATGTGACTGACAGTGGGGCACGTTACGTAGCAGCTCTGCCATCACTTTGTGAATGTGTGTATGAATGGGTGAATGTAGTGTAACATGTAGAGCGGCCGTTTTATACTAAGTACAGTCCGTTTAGCATTTACAAACGAACAAATGGAAACCAGCCTCCTGTGCTAAAACCCGGTCGGTCTGCAGCTTCCACATTTCATGTTGCATCTGTAAAAAGGGATTAAAGTGAAAGTAATGAGGCGGCTTTTAAAATGTAAGAAAGTACAAATATGTGCGTTCAGAAGTCGGGAGTAAAAAGCTGCCAGAGAACACATTTAGATAAGACCAGACACCTGAAACCTCGAGCATTTGTTCTTCATGACTTCCAGTGAGAAAAAGAAGTGCAGAATCAGAGCCGTGTGAGGAGGAAGAAGCTAATTAAATCCTGCCTGTTCTGTCAGAATACAGTGTGAAAACCTGTCTGTCTGCTTCCGCCTGTCTGTGAGCCTCATTCTGTTAATTAAACACGGTGACATCCTGATGATTCAGCCTCCGCCTCGCTCCCTCTCAGCCTTACATTTAAACACTTAATGAGGTTCAGTTTCACCGTCCCAGGAGACAAAGAGATGTTTTTGATGCCAAAGTCTTTTTTAGACACGCCTCAGTGTGTGTGTGTGTGTGTGTGTGTGTGTGTGTGTGCTGCTGAGTGTAGAAACACACACACACAGCCTGAGGATGAACTTGACATGGATGGCACTTGATCATCTCAACATGCCAGGACGCATTAAAAGATGTGACTGAACGGGGAAGAAGGGCAGCAGAGAGAGACAAAAGAAAGACAAAAGGAGAAGAGAAGGAGAGGAGGAGCGATGGAGGAGAGGACGACTGAGCAGGAGGAGGACAGAGGGATGAATAAAGGAAGCAGGCAGGCAAAGAAGAAGGGAAGTGCGGCTGTAAACGGAGAGAAAATGAAGGATGTAGTTAAAGAGAGGCGAGGACGAAGAGGAGTGTAGATGGTGAGAAAACATGAAGGAAGAGCAGGAGGTTAAAAAAGCTCCTGAGAGGAAATAGTGTTTTAATTAAAAAGTGACATTTCATTGAAAAGTACGTTTGGAAGAGTCGAGAAATTGAATCCAATCAGAGTGAGTTTGCCGGCAGCAGAGAAGCTGCAGGTGTGGAGCTGCTCCGTGTGCGACAGAGCTGCAGATCCTAGGACAGACGTGTGGAGGCGGCTGGACGGGTGGATGCTTGTATCGTCAGTCCCAGCACTGTCTCCAGGAGATGCACACATTAGTGGTGGACATCCCTTCGTCCTGTATCCGTCTCTCCAGCTGTCAGGAAACATTTCCAGCTGAATACCGTCTCTGGGTTTCAAGCGATGACGTCGTTGTTATTAATAATATAGTTTGACCAGATTAAGAAGTTAGGTCATGTGAAAGTCAGCTGCAGTTCTTCTTGCTTACTCCCTCTAAGTTTAGTGATAAAACAGAGTGAACTCTCTCTGGAGCAGGTGGACAGGTCTCCCACAGACCAACCAGCAGGTGGTTTATTGTCTGAAGAGTATTGATCTGATCAAATCTTTCTGATTGGACAGAAGCAGGACCTCCCCGAGCCTGTCACCTCCGAGGACGTCAGCGTACGTACTGACATCCTCACCTTCGGTCGCACACGGTGAGTTAGTTTTCTTCTAAAGCATGAGCCTTCATTTTCTTTTACCAGCTATGAAATGTTTCCAAAACTAACTGTGGTTCCCGTTCAGCTCTGCCTGTGTTCACTCTCTCACACCCGTCAATCACCTTCACTTCATCTGAAAAGGACAGTGTGGGGGGTGAGGTGGTGATAAGGCTGAAGCAGGAGGGAGATAACCACAGCCAACACCCATCCCAACACCCCCTCCTCCCATGTCTCTCCTTGCTGGGGGCTGCTGCTACATGAAGTGATGACTGTGCCGTTCATCTGAGCTGACAACGGAGGAGGAGGAGGCTCCATTTCGTGTGAACGCTCGTCAAGATGAGAGCGAGGGAGAACAGGAGGCGCGGGAGACAAAGGAAAACGAGATGAGGAGGTTTTGTTTTGATGGGAGGAAGATTTCAGGACACCTTCCTCCCAGACTTCAGCTCCTCTGTGCCTCTCTTCTACCTGCAGAGAGACATCCTGCTGCACCCACTAAATGGATGATTCCATGTTTTAATTAAGCTGCTTTATGCGTCCAGCTGATTCACTAACTGTTGTGAAGTCTTCCTGCCTGAGTGCATCCTTTTCCTTCTCCCTGAATGATGCAACCTGCAGCTTTATAGCATCACTGGAACAAGTCACACGAGCACGATGAGCTGCTCGATCCAGCTCTCTGTCTCCCTGATGCTCTGCAGCTTTGGGCTGCAGACGCTGGTGTCGTGACTTTCAGGAAAACTTCCATCCATCATCTACACCTCTCATCCTGTTCGGGGTCGCGGAGGGTGGAGCCTAGCCCAGCTCTCATTGGCCGAGAGGCGGGGTTACCTGGACAGGTCAACTGTCACACAGAGACAGACAACCTTTCAGGCTTTAGAGTCACCAATGAACCTGACGAGCATGTCTTTGGACTGTGGGAGGAAGCGGGAGGAACCCACGCATGCACATCCAAACCAGGGATTCAAACCAGGAACCTTCTAGCTATGAGGCGACAGCGCTAACCACTGCACCACCGTGCCGCCCATCAGCAAATCCAGTATTAAGTATTCAGCGACGCTGGTTCACTGACATCACCTGGAGCTGAGCTAAATGACTCAATGCTCCACCTGTGTTCAGTGTCAGAACTGCATTTATATACACATCACCTGGTTACCTTGGTTACCTGACGTCTCATCATGAGAATATAATATATATAATAGAAACAATAAGTAAATCACGGCTCCTACAGTTGGTGGTGTTGTGAAAGAAGGAGAGATGGATGGAGGTGGTGTGCAGAAACAACCCGGCGCAGAGAAAGAAGAAGAAGACAGGTAAAGGTTAAAAAGGATTAGTCACTCTTACCTATGTCTGAAATCTTTGTTTCTTTAACACAGTGCAAGCAGAGGACAGAACAGAGAGGAGAATCAACAGTTAGTGGACAGATTAGTGTCTGAATTCAAGACGAAAATCACCAGAAGGAAAATCAGGAAGAGTTAAAAGTTTGAGTCAAAAAAAGTCAGAAGGAGAAATATTTCAGACTCTGCTGAGTTTTGGACCAACGAGCTCTGAAGAACTTGCCAGAAGCTCGCCTCTACAGACGGAGCACTAATCCACACTTCTCCTTCTAAACTCAGAGTGCTCTTATATCTTTGGCACTTTTGGCTACAGTCGGCACTCCAGTGTTAATTATCGCCGTGGCAAAGTGTTCAGTCTGGCCGTGCATCTATTCCTTCTCTTCCTTTATGTTTTCTAGCACGGCTTCAAAGTCCTCCAAGACTCGAGAGCAGGAAGGAGAGATGCCCAGAAAGACTGAGTCAGACAGAGATGAAATCTGAAGCTGGGTTTTAATTAACATTCGGAGAAACTCTCAGGCTGATTTTCACATTGAGATTTACACTCGCTCAGAGAAACCTGTGTGAGCCGGTTCTGTCCGAGCTGAGTCCTCTGAGTGAGACCTTTATCTCTGTGACACGGGAGCTGTATTCTCTGGATTAAGATCTAATCCCTGATCCACAGCAGCAGCAGGCACCCTCCCTCCCTCCCTCCCTCCCTCCCTGCCCTCTCTTACCTCAGCTCCATGACGCTGGTCACATTCCCAGAGGGGAAGATCCTCCTGATGTAGTTGAAGTCTCCTACAAAGATGCTGCCATCTGCTCCACAGGCCAGAGCCAGGGGGGCCAGCAGCTTGTTGCCCTCCGCCTGCCCGTTACAGCTGGGGCAGGAGATGCTGCGGCGCCGTCCGTTTCCTGGGAGGGGAGGGTGGAATCCATTTTTACTGACAGCAACTTTCTGTTTACAGACTCACCAGTATGGAGCATCATCATTTTTTTAAAGCCAGGCTGATGAAGAGAATAATCTATAATGCAACATCCAGCATCAGAAGAGCCAGCAGGTTCAGACGGTGTGAACCTCCAAAGGTCTCAACTCATAAAGGAGGAAGGACTTGGACCAAAAGGTGTCGACAAGGAGGGAACTATTCAGCGTAGGGAAGCTGCAGCTCCTTGGATGGCCACTTGGTGCCGTCTGTTTTAAACCGATAACTGAGCAGATTTTCCAACTCGCTCTGACTGCACACGTTTGATCATGTGTGTTTCTTCCTATTGTTTAACATGAGCTGAGTATTCACCTGTTTATATGTCAGAAAACAAACCTGGTCGTGTCTGACACGTTAGATCTTCTGGAGGTGCAAACAGCTCCGTTTATTGCACCTCCTCCTCCCAGTTACCTTTACTGCTGCTTCCAGCTGTTGTTGTTGTTGGTAACTGCGTTATGTTGTTTCCTTCTTGAACACAATGATAATGTAATGTGTGCTTACCCATGATGCTGCTGATGACAGAGGGCTGCTGGGAAACGAAGATGTTCTCCCCGTTGCCCTTGTACAGAATACCTGGTGGAGAGAAGACGTGGCGATCAGAGACACAAAGAGCACAGAGAGGAAATCAACTCTTTGCTTGTTGATTGGAGTGTGCTGCACGTTCAAAAGAACGGACGCTGAGACGAGAGTGGCGGACTTGTGTTGAACTTTTACTTGACTTAAATCAACTATTAGAAAAAATGGGTTCAAATGGACCCACCAGCTGTCATCCACTCCAGGTCATTGTGCACGTTCATCCCTAGCTGTGCTCATTTCATGATCTTCAGCCTCCTAACAAACATTAAAGCTGTTAATGTGACCTTAAAGCTATGAACGTGTTTGTTTGTGTCTTATTGTCTTATTGTCGTGCACAGGTGCTTTAGAGACCATAAAACGATGAACCTGTATTTAGTCAGCCATCAGCTAAATGTGGTCAAATGTATAATTACCCAGCATGCATTTCATAAATCATCTGTTCAACACCAAACTGTAAACCCTGTGCTGCATTCAAGTGAATCACGTGTTTTAGTAACACCCTTCAGTGACTCTTGGCCCCATTAGATTTACAGGTATTGTGTTAGCCAGGTGAACCTATCATCCTACAGGGCCGTTAGCGTTAGCGATTAGCGTGTTGGCACTCACTGCTCCTGATGCTGTCGGTGGGTTTAATGCACAGAATCAATGACCTGTACAGGGATCAGTCAATAGGCCCCAGGCTATTCAACGTAAACCAACATGTTCGTTCTGAAGAAGACTCATCACTGATCTGAAGCTTGAGTTATGGATGGAGGGAGCTGTATCCGGAGCACGCTGTGAAAGAGATCCTGACTGATGTTGATTATCGGCCCAGATTCTGCTGGTGCTGGTTCATCATGTGAACAGAGTAGTGACTGGGATGTGATCTCTGCTGAACCTTATTTGTCCTGACGCCATCACTGCTGCACCTGGAGCACCTGGAGCACCTGGAGCATCACATTGAGCTCAGTTTAAATGGTTTAAGTGGTTTCAGTGAGAGCAGATGTCGGCCAATATAAATCATGAGGTCCATTTTACTTTGGGCTCCATGACCTCAACCAGCTACAGCTAACATTGAAAGAAGCTAACATGAGTCCACTGGAGATATTGTATATAAAAGTGTGCGTCATGAAGTGTGTGAAATAACGTCCGACTCAAAAGAAAAACTGCTGGATTTGTGGACTCGCTGATTCTGGTTTGAATTGCAAATACAAGTTTTAAAAGAGCCCTGATGTTCAGCAAAGAATAAACCTTACACCATCACAATGCGACACTCCTGCTGTAGAGATGCTTTCACCTGTAAGTAAAGCTTCCCTGTCTGCAGCTGCACGAGTGTTGCATGCAGGAGATGTCTTCAGTGTAATCTTTACTCTGTTTAAAATCTGTGTTCTGTATGATGCATGAATACATTATAACACTTAACCTATTATATGTACAACTGCTACTACTATAAATAGCTACACTTCATAATTAACTAATAATGATGCAAACAATCCCGTGTAACTGAGATCACGTGGCTCAGAGCGAGTCTTTGATCTGATTTAGATCATGTCCATTAACACGCCGCCAGGCAGCACAGTCTTCACAAACACACCTGAGATTCATGAGCAGAAATATGGAGATGTAAAGAACAGAGGATGACAGGTAGGAGGAAGAGGAGGAGGTGTGGAATGGCTCACTTGTGAAGAGGGTTAATGTGAGCGAGTGATGAGAAAACCAACAGAGGAAAAGAGAGAGGGATGCACTTGTTCTTCAAAGTGAGACATCAAAGAGGAACCTCCTGTGGTGAGCTGAATTATTCAAACTCTGCTTCTGGAAAGCAGCCCAACCACAACCTTACTCCATCCATACATCCATCATCCATCCATCCATACATCCATCATCCATCCATCCATCATCCATCCATCATCCATCCATCCATCCATCATCCATACATTATCCATCCATCCATCATCCATCCATCATCCATCATCCATCCATCCATCATCCATCCATCATCCATACATTATCCATCCATCCATCCATCCATCCATCCACACATCCATACATCCATCATCCATCCATCCGTCCATCCATCCATCCATCATCCATACATTATCCATCCATCCATCATCCATCCATCATCCATCATCCATACATCCATCATCCATCCATCCATACATCCATCATCCATACATCCATCATCCATCCATCCATACATCCATCATCCATCCATCCATCCATACATCCATCCATCCATACATCCATCATCCATCCATCCATCATCCATCCATCATCCATCCATCCATCCATCCATCATCCATCCATCCATCATCCATCCATCATCCATCATCCATCCATCCGTCCATCCATCCATACATCTATCCATCCATCCATCCATCCATCCATCCATACATCCATCATCCATACATCCATCATCCATCCATCCATACATCCATCATCCATCCATCCATCCATACATCCATCCATCCATACATCCATCATCCATACATCCATCATCCATCCATCCATCCATCCATCCATCCATACATCCATCCATCCATCCGTCCATCCATCCATACATCTATCCATCCATCATCCATCCATCCGTCCATCCATCCACACATCCATACATCCATCATCCATCCATCCATCCATCCATCCATCCGTCCATCCATCCATCCATCCATCCATCCATCATCCATCCATCCATCCATCCATCCATCCATCATCCATCCATCCGTCCATCCATCCATACATCCATCCATCCATCCATCCATCATCCATCCATCCGTCCATCCATCCATACATCTATCCATCCATCCATCCATCCATCCATCATCCATCCATCCGTCCATCCATCCATACATCTATCCATCCATCCATCCATCCATCCATCCATCCATCATCCATCCATCCGTCCATCCATCCATCATCATCCATCCATCCATCCATCCATCCATCCATCCATCCATCCATCCATCCATCCATCCATCATCCATCCATCCGTCCATCCATCCATCCATCCATCCATCCATCCATCCATCCATCATCCATCCATACATCCATCATCCATCCATACATCATCCATCAATCCATCCATACATCATCCATCCATCAATCATCCATCCATACATCCATACATCCATCCATCCATCCATCCATCCATCCATCATCCATCCATCCATCCATCCATCCATCCATCCATCCATCCGTCCATCCATCCATACATCTATCCATCCATCCATCCATCATCCATCCATCCGTCCATCCATCCATCCATCCATCCATCCATCCATCCATACATCTATCCATCCATCCATCATCCATCCATACATCCATCATCCATCCATACATCATCCATCATCCATCCATCCATCCATCCATACATCATCCATCCATCATCCATCCATCCATCCATCCATCATCCATCCATCCATCCATCTATCCAAACATCCATCCATCCATCCATCCATCTATCCATCCATACATCCATACATCCATACATCATCCATCCATCATCCATCCATCTATCCATCCATACATCATCCATCTATCCATACATCCATACATCATCCATCCAACCATACATCATCCATCTATCCATCCATCTATCCATCCGTCCATCTATCCATCCATCCATCCATCCGTCCATCCATCATCCATCCATCCGTCCATCCATCCGTCCTTCCGTCCGTCATCTGTCCGTCCATCCATCCATCCATACATCCATCCATCCATCCGTCCTTCCGTCCGTCCGTCCGTCCATCCATCCGTCCTTCCATCCATACATCATCCATCCATCATCCATCCATCTATCCATCCATACATCATCCATCTATCCATCCGTCTATCCATACATCATCCATCCATCCGTCCATCCATCCGTCCTTCCGTCCGTCATCTGTCCGTCCATCCATCCATCCATCCATCCATCCATCCATCCATCCATCCATCCGTCCTTCCGTCCGTCCATCCGTCCATCCTTCCGTCCTTCCATCCATCCATCATCCATCCATCCATCCGTCCATCTTGTACAGTTGGAAACCAAATCCGATCTTTCCATAATTAGCTTTTTGTGTTTCAGTCTTCTGAAACTGAATGAGTTGTTTGTGTCTCCCTGAGAGTTACCCTGTGTGCTGTCTGATGAAGAAGCTCTACGAGGAGCAGAGACTTTCCACACTGTGAAATGTCATCATTTGTTGCATCCCACAGGCAAAAGGCCACACGTTGTAAAGGAATCAGGGAAGAACGCGATGCCTTTTCCTTCATGTTGGACAACTCCGTCCACATTTTGAATCCATAAACACACAGAGGGTCTCTGAAAGAAGTGTCGTCTCACAGCAGCAGACGCTTTCTGACATGACTTCATGTCTGGAACTTTCTGGAACTTTCCACGCTGAACAATTTAAAAGTTCATCAAACACAGCGTGACTTATTGCTATCGCTCCTTAACTGCTGTATCAGTGGGTTCCCTTCCCGTCTGTCTCTGTATCCCTCTCCTTCCTCTTCTTCCCATCATCCTCGCCTCCTTCTTTCATCTCTCCCTCCATTAGAAGGTGTTGATTGATCAACAGAGGCCCGACCAGCGGGGCTCCTCTCACGCTGTGCTGCGCTCTGCACAGGCAACCAACTACTGCATGGGTCTAAAAACAGTATGTGTATGTGTGTGTGTGTGTATGTGTGCGTGTGTGTGTGTGTGTGCGTGTGCGTGTGCGTGTGCGTGTAGTGTGTGGGGGATGCAGGGTGATGAGAGACGGAGAGACAGGCAGAGCAGAGCAGTGCAGAAATAGAGAGGAGCATCGAATTCTCCTGCTGTGTTAAAAGAGAGGGCAGTGAGGCTTTCTCACACGCCTCTGTGTGTGAGCGAGTGTGTGTGTGTGTGTGTGTGTGTGTGTGTGTGTGTGGGTATAAATGAGTGTGTTTGACCTTGATTTAAAAACCTTTAAAAACCCAGATTTCTAACCACATGCACCACAGGCCCTGACACCCTGAACTCCTCTCGGAGCCGAAGCACCGACGATCTCAGACTTATAAAACCTTTTTTGTTTTGCATCCTGACTTTAAATGATCCCATAAAAACCTCAGACAAGAGAATCATTTTTACGAGTGTAATTTAGGACCGGATGTGAATCACCTCATTGGGACATAGCCGTGTGTAGAGAGATCTAAAATAAAAACTATAACAGCCAGAGCAGTCGTCACCACCTTCTGCGTTCGTAAATAATGTTAACGTTTTGTGCGAAATAAAACGAAATGTTTTGCTCATGTTTCTACGATCAGAATTGTTTACAACGAATTGCAAAAACTGACTTCAACAAAGAGCTGTGAAGTCGTCAGGTGAGGTCAGCCGAACAGGGCCGAGCAGAGTCAGGGCTGTAAGCACGCACAGACACACCTGTGTGGACGTCTTTCATCTGTATCCAGTCATAGATGCTAACCACGCTAACACAGAGCAAACAGGGGTTAAAAGCAGTCACATAATAATTCACACACACGCACATGACATGTGTGATGCATGAAGCGAGCTGAATAATGACTGCAGGTTGTAAATCAGTGAGAAAAACGACCTTCAGCCAATCAGCAGAATATTTAAAGAGACGGCTCCTCGTGGCCAAGGACGAATGCTTCAGGTGTGAAATTCATGTTTGTGTCATTCAGAGGCAGTGAAAAGACTTCCCTCCATCTCTGCTCTTTTATTTTTATATTTCCTGCTGATTCATTTCTCACACATCAGGAGGAAAAACATGTTTGATGGAAAATCTGTGGTTTCTATCAAGCTGAATGTGAGTGATTTTTTTAAAAGTACCCCAAGGTCCTGTACCCGGCCCCCTGCTTCACTTATCATTGCTCTGATAAGGACAACGAAGGAATCCATTATTACAGGTCGATATGGGAAACAGAGATTTAATCCTTTCCAGACAATCCGCCAAACATCCACCATGACGACGAGCGTTTCAACGATTTAAATATAAGACCAAATATCCTGTCTTACTAAAGGTTGCCTTCTGTCACGTTTGTCACACGGACAAATGCTGCTCAAGTGTCAGAAAACAGTCAGCTACTTGTTCACTAAAACATCAAACAGTCACGTGATGAAGGAAACACAGCAGCCGCAGTGTTCCTGGAGTTAAAAAAGGCTTTTCATTGTGTAAATCACAACGTCTTCATTTTGAAAGTGTCGATGTACGATGTCTCACAATCTGGGTTTGATTCATATTTAAAGGGTTGCGAACAATATATTGAGATCAATAACATCAAATCAAGTAAACAGAAGATTTCCATGAGCTAAAGCTGGTGGTCAAACGTTTACATGAACTTGCTCCTGAGCCTCTCGGTGAAAACAGATGACAGCGTTTCAGCAGGTCCACCAGCTTTAAGGAGCCATTCTGCATCTTTTGCTCAGACAGCGTGTTCGGTGAAAGAAACACAGTCGACAGCGTGCTGCCTGATCACTTGAAATCTGCTGCAAACTTCAGCACTTTTAAAAGAGCTACCAGATCCTGTTTTACTCAACAACAAACTTGCACTCATGTCGAGCTCTTAAATGTCCTGTTTTTAATGTTCGCTTACTTGTTTCTTGTTGTATGTAATGTATTTTCTGTTTTCCTGCTCCTAACCTCTCAGTTTCCTAAAAGCCTCTCTAGGGACGGCTGTTGCAAACTAGCAGATGCTATAAACACTGGCTGCTTTCAGTGAGTCTACGTATACTGTATCTGTCCCTGTCAAATAAATCATAAAGAAAGAAACTATTGAGGGAGAAAACTAACATGTTATCAAGAACATCTGATTTATCAGCTTTGAACTGCTGAGTTAGGACTTCCACGTGGTGTCGTGGGTCGACTCCAGGAGCAGGAAATGTTTTTCAATATTTTCTCTCATCTTTTCTCTAATCTGCTTCTTTTTAAAACACACTGTATATTAGACCTCTTCAGGACCTCGAACACGTCATCGTCTCACTCTGTGACAGGCTGACGGCTGGAGAACAACACTTGTGTTAGTTATCATTAGAATGTCATTTTCAAGCCATAATCTGCAGATACTGTTAACATGCCGATAATATCGTGCATCCCTAATAAAGAGACAGACTCTGTAAACTCTGCACGCCTGAGGAGAAAACAGAAAGCGCTACCACAGGCGACCAGGTGCTAAAAGGCTAACAAGAAGCCTGCAGCTAGCTAAAAACATCAGGTAGCATGTCAGAGGATTCATTTACAGCTCGTCTGTCTCAGTGTCCCTTCTTCTTATTCATCTTTCTTCACAGAGAAATGATCCCGATGAGTGGAATACTTTTATATTTACACTTATATGATGGAATCAGCAGGTTAGATTCAAATGTAACAAAGATCAAAGCAGGATTAGCTTAGCTTAGCTTCAGCTGCCACAGTTCGTCTGTTGGGATCCCACAGTTTGACGCCTCACGTCTTGTTTTATATTTTTGTCTGTTTACAAAAACTAGGAGTTGGTCGAACATCCCAGCACACAGCGGTGTTTTTTTGTTTGCTAAGAGAATAAATGACGAGGAGACTCCTTCAAAATAAAAGTCTATGGAGAGAGATGAACTGTTTTCTATCCAGGCTGGGCGGGACTTCACTGCACTTTGTCTCTTCTGCTGATGGCTGAGGTCGTACTTCTTAAGTCTCTTAATCTGATTTGACTTATTTATTTCCTTTAATTATTCATCATGTTGTTAAACTTCTAAAAGCTGCTACTGTTCTGTGTTTTTTGTCCAGAAACTTGAGTTCAAACACACGAGAGCAGCGAGGAAGAAACACAGAAGCTGTTTTAA
>NW_027211701.1:1117500-1157500 GCF_022749685.1 Semicossyphus pulcher
CAGGCAGGACTCGTACTCAAACCCCACGGACACTGAGCGTGCACACACACACACACACACACACACACACACACACACAGGATTAGCCGGTTATTCCTTTTTTCTTCGTTGATAAAACATTTTTCAAACGGTATTTTTTTCTAAAGTTAAAATTAAATTCAATCAGTCATTAAATTTTAACACCAGTAAAAACACAAAACAATTTTACATGAAAAACCAGCGTCTTTCTGACACTTTCCAGCAGACAGAGCACACCAGGAGGCCTCTGAACCGAGCCGAAGCTAACGTTAGCCTAGCTTCAGTGTTCAGCGTTTGACTGGAGCCAAATAATCACAAAGCTAACAAACCTGCTCATTAAAACTGGTTAAAAAGCTGAATTCATTAGTTTCACGTTGAATCAGCCTAAAACTTCACAGTGAGGACGACGTGACCTGAAGCAGAAAAAAGTATCACAGCTGGCGTCGTGGAAAACTTTCAACCAATGAGCTCAAACTTAGAGCTCCTTAAAGCTGCAGATTCTTTCTCAAACTTCCAGCCGCTGTTTGGACCTGACTCAAGCTGAAACAATACGAGTCTGTGCCGATCATCCTGATATCTGTGAGAACAAACACATGATCCTCTCCTTCCTGCGGTCTGTTTAGTCTCATGTGCTCACGTGTGCAGACGCTCGGGCTGCAGCGTCGCTCTGACAGCACGATTATTTGTCAGTGTCACCCGACGCGTCACTGTAATCGCTGAGGTTTGTTTGAGTTAACCTGACGTAACGCGAGCCGTGTTTGGACTGCAGACGGCCGATGTGCCCCCCCGCCTCCCTCCACATAGATCATCTCTCCTGCTGTACGTGTTATTAATCACTGTCTGAGGCGGAGCGGCGCTCCTTCAGGACGCCTCCGAACTCTGACTGAAAACTCACAGAGCATGTACAGCCACCAGTCTCTGCTGTCTCATGTTTCTGTGATTTTACATTTTTTATTCAAAGGCGAGAGAGAGATGTACGAGGTTATCACAAACACGCTGCTTCATTCAATTAAAACTGAAGGCCTTCCAGCTTAAAGTTCAATCTATCAGCGCCCCTGCTTAATATTATTATATTATAATCTCTGGAGGGGACAAATGTCGTCCATTCTCATAGTAATGAAGATAAACATGTTCACATATAATACACCTAAATATCTGTTTGAAATGTATCTGAGTGAAGCCCTGCAAAGTGAGAACAACACTGAGCAAACACTGATGACAGCGATGACAGTGTCTGACTTAGAGGTGCAAAGATAAGTCGACAAAGATCGATGATAACGTTAGTAACAAATTTAAATGTTGATTATTAGTCGGCTCCGTCATCGCGCGTGTTCTTCATGCTATTTTCATGTCAACAACATTTTAAGATTGTTTCTATTAAATATTAGTGTTAGTGATTAAACACCCCACACCGCCTGGCCGAGTGCTATGGGGGATTAAATTATTCTTCATATATTTAATATGTTAAAACCATCATTTGACCTTTTGTTGACCTCCCTGTGTTGCATCCCTCACGTGTCCACAGGAGTAAAGCACACAGCAGGAGAGTGAAAACATCTCACATCAATCAAACGCTAAAATCAGAATGAAGTTCTCCTGCAAACCCAGCTTTAATGATTTAATGATTGTCTTATTAAAGTTCATAATTATTCTGTTGTTTTCAGAAAGCAGCAGGCTGCGTGTTTTCATGAATAAAACGCCGGCAGCAATCTGTCTGGATGTGAAACTCAGAGGACGGGCGGAGGCGAGTCACTCGGACCCTCACACTCACCAGACTTTGGTTACGCTCCCTTACCCTAACTTATGAGCACCAATTTCAGAAGTGTTACAAAACAGGGCAGTAAATCTTCTTTATGTGCAACCCATTAAGGCGCGCTACCATAAGTAATAACTCACCGAGGAGTGTGTCTGCTGGACTTGTCTCTAATAAAGGTGTCAGAGGGGTTAGCATGCCCATAATGTCGAGGTAATTTCCCCGTCAGAGCCTTTCTGTGAAACCTGTTTGAACTCCGCCGCAGCCGTCTGCAGCTTTATGTACGTTCAGGAGGAGTGAAGCCTCCTCTCACAGCTACTGTTCACAGCATGACGTTAAACTGCGTTCAGATCAGGACACGTTCTCAGCTTTTGTCTCGTACAATTCGTTACTGTTTCTAAAGATTGTTTAAGTGTCTTTTACCTTCCACCTGGTTTACAGGAGCAGTTTCAGTCCTGACGACAGTTAATAAAAACGACATCACAAAGTGCTTTGATGAACACAGAAAAGAACAGAAGCCTGAACAACAAGGCCAAACACAGCGAGACGATAAGAAGGTACAGACAATGCAGTGAGAGGGAGAGGATAAAAGATGACAGCAGAGAGAGGACAGGAGGACGGAGGACGAGGACGGGAGAAGAGAGAACAAATATAAACAAAAGACTAAAGGAAGCACAGGAAGTGGACAGCTAGCTCACATCTGCAGCTACGCGGCCCAACGACAGACTTCCACAGTGCAGCACAAAGCCAGTGAAATGTAAAACCATAGAACCAAGCCTTCCTGAGTTTCAGAAGGAAAGCTGGTAAACTCTTAAAGAGTGCACATTTCTGAAGGATACAGCTTCACTATTTTTAGCTAACTCACCCACTGCCTCTGACAGGCCATAGACCCGCTGGCCGTAGGCGTCTGTCTTGTCCCAGATGAAGGTGTAGGACAAATTCGGTTGGGCAGGAAACCACTTCTGGAAAAGGCGACCGACCACGGCCACCATCAGATGAACCTGGAGAAACAGAGACACACACAAAGGTCACTAAAGGGTTGTTCAGCTTCGGGTTCCACTGATAAGAGCTGCAAATGAGTAAATAAACTCCAACACATCCAGAACTCTGCTGCCCGCCTCCTCACCCCCTCCCGCTCCCGTGAACACATCACCCCTGTCCTCCAGAACCTCCCCTGGCTCCCTGTTCCTCAACGCATCAAGTTTCCTTCTTCTCACCCACAAAGCCCTCCAGAACCAGGCCCATCCATACCTCACAGACCTGCTCCACCGCCACGCTCCCTCCCGCAGCCTCCGCTCCTCTGATGCAAACCTCCTCTCTCACCGAACCCGGGGAGACAGAGCTTTCTCCACAGCTGCCCCCTCCCTCTGGAACTTTCTACCCGACCACATCCGAGACTGCACTGACCTGACTTCCTTCAAGTCTCTGATCACGACCTTTCAGACCTGCTGTAACCTCTGATGCTGATTTTATGTCATTTAATAGTTCCTCTTATGGTGTTTCTTCTCTTCTTATTGTGTTGCTTTAGTTGTTTTTAATAATGTAAAGTGACTTAGAGTTCCATGAAAAGCGCTATATAAATAAAATGTATTATTATTAATACAAACATCAGCTTCAAAGCAGAAAACAAAACTCTGCAAAACCAAACCAGCAACAAAATCTATAAAACATGCTGCAAAAAAACACCAATGACACCAAACTGAAAGCACTGGGAAAACAGATCACAGATGTGTTGACCTCTCAGGACGCCCTCTCCTCTCACCTTCATCAGGTTGAACGGTATGGACGTCTGCGTCATGGTGACTTTGAGCACCGGTTTGTACCCTGCAGCTCTGGAGCTCAGGTAGATCAGGTTGAGGTCGCTGCCTGGGATGGACGTTTTTTCTTGTAAAACCTGCAGAGGAATAAAAACACACAGAGGAAACACGTCAACACGGTTTCTCTGTCCTGATTGGTATCTGAGCCTCATATTCACAGTGATGGGCTGCTAATTAGCACGCAGCTTCATGTAGCCGCTAGCAGTGTTTGCAGAGAGAACGCTCGGGAAAGAGAAAAACAAGCATCAAACCATCTGTGCCCACGACAGGGTGCATATTTAACATCCTTACTGGAGCTTTTTACCCCAGAACTGTGTGATACGGTGAGAAATAACATTTAAGCTTTGATGATATGGCTCTGCAGAATTATTTTTGTAACCCCTCTGCCCCCCCGGAGAATATATAATCCACGTCACATGGGTTACATCTTTGAAGGATGGTTAATCTGCATATTTTATTGGGTGTACTTGCAGGTGAAGGACAAGCAGGAGGACTGCTCTGATTTACACACGCAGAAACATGAACACACACAAACAAACACACACACACACACACACACAGCAAGTGGACACCTCCTTGAACTTTCTAATACTCCTGGTGAGATATCGTCTCCTAACTTCACATCTGCACCTCTGCTCAATGTTCACTGTCAGTAACATACATTATCATCGTCTCCTCTGCTCTCCGACGTCTCTGCTCGTCTGAGACAAGAAATAAAACGACTGGAGTGATTCCTGTGCAGGAGTGTGTAAGTGTGAATATTATCTGTGTGGGCATCTGTATGAGCAGCGTGTGTTTGTGCACGTGTCCTTGTGTTGCACTTGAACGAGCTGAACCGGACTAAATCACAGCTCTGACGGGCAAAGTCAGCGAGAGAACAAGCAGGATGTTTCATCTACAGCGAGCATGACGGACTGTCTGAAGGAGTGGACACTTACAGGGGCCATGTGGAGTTTTAATACACGTACACTGCTGCACATGGAACCTTTAGCTTTGCACTGCTAATGTGTGACAGATTTATATCACTTTAAAAAATGAGACCTCTCCCCGTCCTCAATGCTCAAACATGCACTCTCTCCAGTGTCTTCAGGCTCACCTGCAACGAGCACCACGAGCTAACGGAGGCTTCGAAACACAAGTTTGAGCCAGTGAAGCTCGTCTGTACAAATGAGACTGGACTGTAATTGTTGGTTCTGTTAGCTATTGTTGCTAGCTTGTTTTTTATTTTTTATTTTTATGCCTTTATTTGAAGAGAGGTTTTGAATTCAGAGCTAGCTAAGATAGCAAGATACCATCTTTAGCAAATAAAGTCAGCTAACTGCTGCAGATTCTGTTCTGGTAAATTGGCTAGTTTTCTGTTTGCATTTGACTTTACCGGCTAACGTTAAGAAGCAGCCTACTGAACAATGACTGTCTGAGTGGATGAGTGGATACGTTAGTTGGCTAGCTTGCCAAATGTCTTCAGCAGCTAACGTGATCCATGATGACTATGTGAATTTAAGCAAACGAAAAGGATGTTGCTAACAGTAAAAAACAAAGGTGTATTCCTACTGTGATGCCGGGTTTGTCACCTTATTGTCTCTGACAATGGGCAGACTAATAACTCCTCAACAGGATGCTAACTGCAGTTCACTTAACGGCCACTGGTGTCACTAAAAACAGCGTTTTTCTGAAACTCCACACAAAAACTTTTCAGGAAAATTTAAGTTTTGGTTTATAATTTTTGTAATTTATTGTAGCTTTTGTCATCATTTGTATCATAGCAGTGTATTTATGAAAATACGGCAGATGATCCGACAGTTTGTTAGCAAATCAACGTTACAGTTTATCCAGATGATCTACATGGAGATGATTCTTCCTTTTTTTATTTGACTTTTTCTTAGATGCTCTGGTTTTAACCAGACTTTTAAGTCCAAAGTCACTGGTTGTAAAAGAAGTGTGATTATATAGAAGTCTATGAGAAAGTAAACATGTTCCTAATGAGTTTATGGTCTCAGTCTCTAGTTTCTTCTTCAACACAGCATGATGTTCATTTAGTCACTGATGCTCCATTGAGAGTCACACAGACCAGGAAGAGGGGAGGATTTAGGGCGGGGCTACCTGTGAGTGACAGGCCGCTACCACTGCAAAGTGAAAAAAGTCTTGTTCAGCGTTTAGTTACACTAAAAACAGTCTGAGCAGTCGGCTGTGTATTCATTTATGCCTGTTTTTCACTTGCCAATATTAGCTTCCTAATTAACAGTTTCAGTGAATTACAGATGCTACTTTCTTCCACTCATCATTAGCTTAGCTTAGCCTTAGCTCCAGCACCAATTAGGGTCACTTCTGGCCTGAGACCGTAGCGACTCTATTTCTTAAAGTCTATAAATAAGTAAAAAGACATTTTGGTACAAAGAGCTCTTGTTGTGAGATCACTTTGATCTCTGAACATGACGAGCAGAAAGTAAGAAAACAAGATGTTTGACAAAGAGGTGGAAAAAGGAGAATCCAAACAAAGGAAAAGAAAAGCTCCTCAGGGAATGATCCATTTGGACTGTTTCACTGTTATATTTTTCAACTGCACTATTGCCTTTTCATTAGCCAGGCATTTAGTGTTCATTACAGATCCATTAAATCCCCTTTAAGACTGCCCTCTTCTCTGCCCTCCTCTCTAATGGACTCTGCTGCACCAGGAGCTCGGTCGCCGCTTTCCATCCGCCTGCTTTAGATCTGCACTCACACACAGACACACACACACACACACTTTTCTTTGTGTACAAACTCCGTCCCTTTATCGTAGACAGACAGGCGCACACACACACACACACACACACACACACACACACACACACACACACACACGCTTGTCAAATAAAAAATAATTACGGAGCGCTGGTTCAGGGTTGTAAAAATATAAAAACACACATGGAGCTCTGTCATCTGTTTCATTTCCTCTGTGGGCTGCTTAACGCAATGTGACGCTAAAACACACACACACACACACACACACACACACACACCTATGCCCCTCTTTGTATTTCACTCAATCTCTCTTTTCCTTCCCTCCCTTTTTCATTTAACACACACACACACACACACACACACACACACACACAAAGATAACACGGTGTAATGTGGATGCAATTACAACATTCCTCCATGATGAGCTTCAGTCGCCTGCCAACAGAAACGTGTTATTAGGCTCACAGGCAATCAGCGGCAGGACACAGGGTGGGGCAGTGTGTGTGTGTGTGTGTGCGTGTGTGTGTCTTACTTTTATTTGGGAGGTAATAATACTCTAACTTTTGGAACTACAGTTCCCACAACACTTTGGGGGGTGTAAAGAGAGTAGCTGTGTCACACTGCGGGGGCTGCATCCTTCGAAGGACGTATTTGAACACAGCGGCGTTTCGAGGCTGACCCATTTAGAAGGCTCCTTCAAATGCGTCCTCTCTTCCCCGGGCCGTGAAGGATCCATCGGGTGCATCCTTCACGGCCCGACACGTCCCAGAGGTTTTTGCTTTCAACTCGATCGAATATCTGAGATACAAATGTTAAAACATGAAAAGGGCCTTGAAACAATTGTCTTTGAAATGATTTGACCTGTGGCTAAGCAACAGGAGCGGCGATTCATGAGGGTAAGGGCGGGAACAGCTGGTGACACAAACAGGAAGTCCTCTGTAGGCCAGACCGTCTCATTTCAGTTCAGCCTCAGTGTCTACGAGTGACTCATCCTCCGTAGACCGCGTCCTTCCAAGGATGCGACACAGCTAGTTTCTCTGTGGACTACAACTTCAACCCTGTTTTTTTTCTTCGCCTTTATCCGTTAACATTTGGCTGATTGACAGCATGAACAGTGTGCTGGAGTTTGCGAACTGTGAGTCAGTCACTTTGTTTAAACGTGATGAGTCTCAAACTAGTTCCTGAGTTTTGAGGAGCATCTTTCTTTCTCAGAGGATTTCTGATCATTTCTTAGTCCTGGACAGAAAGTGTAAGAGAAGTAAAAACACTGTGTGTGTGTGTGTGTGTGTGTGTGTGTGTGTCTGTGTGTGTGTGTGTGTGTGTGTGTGTGTGTGTGTGTGTTCAGAGTTTACTTTGATATGTCTCCTACAAGTGAGTGGCTTTTTAATGCGAACTGGAGTAAAAGATGCTCCCCCGTGTCGGCGAGTTTTCTTTGGCCTTTAAATCCTTTAAAGCACTTTCAATTTCTCTTCTGAAGTTTAGTTTACATTAATTATTATTTCTATATTTGACTGTGATTTTCTGTGAAGCTCACGTTGTTTTAAACGTGCTGTAGAAACATCTTTGACCCGACCGGACTGATAACTTTAAATATCCACGATAAGATAATCCACGGTCAGGCAGCATGAATATTGTCCTCTAAAGGTGTGTGTTCTCTCTGCTGTTTGTTACCTGTGTCTCAGGGATGATGGGGCCGTCCTCAGGTGAACTTCTGTAAAAGGTGGACAGAGGAGAGGCGACGATGACAGGACTCGGTCGGATGAATCCGCTCAGGTCACAGCTGGGGATGTCGTTCTCCTCCTGAAGCAGAGTGCCGGTTACACACTCACTCGTGCATTCATACGAAACATATAAAACCTGTTTCAGTCCGTGTTTCTGTCTGCCAGCATCAGTGACACGCTCACCTTCTTCATGACCAGCGTGTCCATCACATAGAAGACGTTCCACGGCACCCACACAGTCCTGTACTGAGTGAGGAACGGAGCGCGCTCGAAACTCAACGTGAGCGACGCTCCACCGTTAGCCAGGAGGTCGAACCTGCAGAACATCAACAACACAAATATTTACTCTTCTTCATGGCCCTCTGAAGACTCCAGAGGAAGGTGCAAAAAACACAGCAGGTTAATGAATAAACATGGACACATACATGCCGTCCTTGCGTGTGACGGTGTATCCGTGTTCAGGATAGTGAACAAACGTCACGTTGACTCCGATCAGAGGCGTCCCGTCAGCCGTCAGCACCTGACCCCGAATAATCGACACCAAGCTGGAGAGAGAGACAAAGGTGAAGTCATTTTTATGAAGCTGCTCTGATGCATCACTTGTGAAAGAGTCCCTGCGTTTGGCTAAAGTCAGTGCTGGTCCTTGTTTTGTTGTCAGCAATAGTAATAAACTCTCACACACACACACACACACACACGCACGCACGCACGCACGCACACACACACACACACACACACACACACAGACACACACACACACACTGGGAGCGCTGTGATGGACTCTGGTGTCCCCACAGCGCTCAGAGCACGCCGGCACATCTCCATCACACACTTCCTGAATGACTCCTCCTCTTCTCCTTCTTCGTCTCATGTTGGCTGATGTGTTTTGTCCAGTAACTTGTAAAAGCAAACATCACTGATACGTTTCAGATCGCCGGGATAAACATGCATATGTCACCGTCTCGCTCTCATCCACCACTCCTCGCTTTGGCTGCGTGTCCATGTAAATGACACATATTTATATCGTTGATTATTGTAACTTAAAGATCCGTTCAACTAATCAAGTAATGAATTCATGCATTAGTTTGATGTTTACATAAAGGTCATTGTGCTCTGGCTCCATCAGGTAATCGTATGCAAACACAATAATCCGTCCAGGACGTCACAGTTTGATCGTTTCGTCACACAACACATCACACATCCTCTGTGAGCGACTGTAACAAACACTCCAACAAAGCCATTGGCTGAGAGAGCTGTTTGTCTTCTGACATCACTTCCTGTGTCAAGATGCCAAAAAAAATGTGTCAAAACCAAATGACACGAAAGTAAACTGCCATGAAAAGCTAACTCCACGCCGCACACGCACATAAACAGCTACACCTTATTTATCACTCACACTGTTGTCGTTACATTCGGCTGCTGCAGGAGTATCAAAGCACTGAAATCAGACATCAGAAACACAGCCTCTGATTGGCCAAGAGACTCAACACAAGGCGTCAGGAAGCGGCTAAGTGTCAGGCTAACAGTTTCCAGAATACCTGATAAATGATCAGAAGAAGACACCGAGTGTTTGATTGATTATCATGGATTCACTGAGTCTCTTTAAAGACAGGTCGTCATCTTTAGCACGCAGCGTTCTGAACATATTCAAGAACCAGTAAAATCTGTCCTCTGATACTGAAACATCGCAGACGTCAGGGATCAATATTCTGAACATCAACGAGGAGAGTTTAGTGACGTACTGCACGCGTGTGGCAAACAGGATGATCGGCCGGCAGGAAAGTTGCAGCAATTTCTGTGAATTTGCAGGAATGGAACACAACAACTTCCTGCAGCGACTGAATATGAATGAGATGTATTGATTATGTGGTCAGCAAGAAACTCTCATGTCAATCATCCCAGTCTGTTTTCTATCACACCTGCATGAAGCTGCTCGTCTGAATGTGAACTCCTGCAAGGTTGTGTGTTTGTGTGTGTACTTCTGCATGAAAACACCAGTGTGTGTGTGTGTGTGTGTGTGTGTGTGTGTGTGTGTTGGTCCCCATTCGCATGTCTGATGTGTTCAGAAGTGTGTCGCTGTGAGGTGGAAGTACATTTTAAACATGATTTCTTCGTCTTTTAAATGAGCCAGTTTTACACACCCTTCAGCAAACCCCACACAGACACACACACACACACACACACACTCACTCACAATCACACACACACACACACACACACACACACACTCACTCACAATCACACACACACACACACACACACACACACACACACACACACACACACACTCACTCACAATCACACACACACACACACACACACACACACACACACACACTCACTCACAATCACACACACACACACACACACACACACACACACACACTCACTCACAATCACACACACACACACACACACACACACACTCACTCACAATCACACACACACACACACACACACACACACACTCACTCACAATCACACACACACACACACACACACACACACTCACAATCACACACACACACACACACACACACACACACACACACACACACACACACACACACACACACACTCACTCACAATCACACACACACACACACACACACACACACTCACTCACAATCACACACACACACACACACACACACACACACACTCACTCACAATCACACACACACACACACACACACACACACACACACACACACTCACAGTCACACTCAGCACAGTTGAGGTCTAATAAAACATTTTTATTATGAGGTTGCCGGGCCGTTCCATTATGGAAATACAGGACGTTTTTACCAGCGGGTTGTGGCCCTCCGCTCGTATGAAACATTCAGGCGGCATAAAAAATGTGACAAAAGCAGAAAAATGTCCGAGCAGAATAGCCGTCATGTTTCTTCCTGTCGCTCGCTCTGCCTTCCACGACTGCCACCTTCTCGTTCTCTATTATCATATTAAATGATGTCTGAGGCACGTGTGGGCAGCGAGGGGGAAACAGCAGACTGTCTCTATCGGAGCACACACAAACCTGCAGCTGCTCATAGAACCGCAGACCGAAGTAGGCTAAGCTCTGACCTGCAGGCACGAGCATTATGACTCGAGCTATCACAACTATAGAAAGAAAACAAAGAGAAGACACACATTATCCCTGATCCCTCTGTGATGAAAAACAACGGGGTTTGTTCGGAGGAACAGGAAGTCATTCCTCCGCCCTCTCTGTCTATGGAAAGCCTTTCTATACGGCTCATAACAGAAGCCAGAACCTGCGGAAATCTGCCTCAGCCGCCGTCCTTCCTACCAAAGGAAACATTACTTACATGTTAAAATAGGAACGTTATCTTCTCCTGGAGTTATGGACAGCATCCTGATGCTTCTAATGTCCCACACTTCTTCCGACCGTACAGGCTGTGTCTCAGAAAGGGATCGGAAGAGTTGCACTGTAGCTGCTTCAACAGACAAAGTTGTTCACGGTACACAAGATGAAACAGAATTCCATCGGCCGTCTGCATCCAGACACAAGCCCTGCTCACACCTCCTGTGTCTCTGACAGTCTGTCTGCTGCCCGATCCACGGCGTCCGCCTGCTGCAGATACGTCTAAACATCGAGCGTTTATCGTGTCACAGAGGACGTCTGATCATGTGACCGGTGGTCAAAACCAGCCTAACCCAGGAGGGACATAGCTCCTCTGTGGGTACTGAGGAATATAAAGAAAGTTCTTTATCACATACTTCTCTCATTGATCGTCGCCTGTTTACCAGTAACGAGCCAAACAACAACACATGAGTTTGTTTTGTAGGTAAAACATTGAAGCCTCATCCTGCACTCACTGATTTAACATCCAGTGCATCCTTTTTAGCACTCCATGCTTACTAACCATTTTCATTTCCCTGCTGCTCTTTCTGCTGTTTTATGTCCTCACAGTTTTTCCCACTTCAGCACAATCGGCTGCAAATAGGAATCAATACTTGACGCATGTCCCTCCCTAGAGCTGTTGTTTTTGGGCCGGAGACATTCTTGCTTTTTAACCTTTCGTTTGCGTACACAACCTGCATCATGAACGTAACTGTTCACATACTTGTCTCTGCACAACGCGTGTTACAGCAGGATACCTCTAGAGGGCACCAGAGAGCTCAGGCCGTATGCAGCTGTCTTATGTGCAGGATGTAAACAACAGACATGGAGACACTGGAGGAGGTTACTGTGATGTTCATTCTTCTCTCAGTGGCCCGGTGACTGACAGAACTCTGCAGCCAGCTCAGGCTGATGAGCGGTGGACAGAACACACCGTCTGCTCCGTCCCTGCTCCGTCTCTCCAACATGTTCCTCTGTGCTCGGACGTAACGCTCCCGGACTTGTTCCCATTTTGTTCTGCAGGTTTCCACGTCGACTTCTAAAACAGAACTTATCTGTCTGCAGCTGTTTGACAGGCCTGTTCATCTCTGTGCAGCGGCAACGACACATCGTACAGATGTGGATCATTGTGGACTCGGTCTATCAGCTTGTCTTCAGAACTTTCTGCCCTTGTTGTCCCTGCTGCTGTCCCTGTGTGACCCTGTCACAACCCCTAACCCTCAGCCATCCAGCGTTAAAAGTATTAAGTATCTATCTCTAACTATTTGAGCTTTTTATGTAGATGTAGCAGAGAGGGGAAACTTGTATACAGCAGCTTAGTGTTCTCTTTTTTAATGTAAATGGAACAGTTCAAATATAGTTTCAGTGAAATGGTGCTGGTTGAGTCGAGGTGAGTTCCTCGATTTTGAAACTTTTGGTCACAGAATTCTGTTTGTGACAAAGCAATGAAAAGTGATGCACAGTTTAGTCCAACAGCTTAACTCATAGCAAAGCAAACTACCTGCATGCTAAAGCAGGTGAACACATCTTCAGTCGTTCAGTGCAGGAAAACTGTGCAGGGAACATCAGCGTGCGTGTTCCCACAAACCTGGGCTGTCGTGTACACATACATGTGATTAAACTAACCAGTTCATTCATTCATTCATTAAAAAAACAGGTTGAGACAGGGTTACCTTTTATTGAAGGGACTCTCCTCAGTGATGACGTGAGTGGATTCAGGACCCAGTAAGAAGTGAATGCGCTGGTAGAACGAGCGGGCGGCCTGAGAAGTATAGCGGGAAGTAAACAGAGAGAAACTCTGTTGAGTGACGTTGAAATGTAGCAGGAAATGTTTAAAGTTAAATCCTTATTTGGACTTTGTTTCTGGGGAAGCTTCAAACCTGCTGAGGAGCCAGCGAGGACGGAGACTGGCTGAGCACCTCCCCCGGGTCAGGTGAGCCTTTGCAGTACTGCTGGTTCTGACAGGACGGCTGCAGACAGCAGTCTGGATCCATGCAGTCTGCCAGGCCGTCTGAAACACACACACACACACACACACACACAGTTAGTATAGTCACAAACCTGAGACAGCAGGCTGTGGAGGGATGACGGTAAAGTTACAGGTGGATGAAAAGAGGAAGCGACCCGAGAATTATGATTAATAAACGACATAGACAAACAGTGATGATGGAGAAATGCAGCGATGAAAAGGAAGGAGGGATGAGGAAGACATAAAGACTCACTGTAACAGTTATTGTAATTCAGCGCATTATTTTACTTTGTTCTTACAATGTGACGTCCTAAATGTTAAATTAAAGTGCATGTAAAAACTACAGACACATTTCTGTTGTCTAACTTTAAATCTATTAAAAAGGAAGCGTATTATCCAAAAGCATCAGACGGAAGCAGAACATCTGCTGCCACACCTCCAAACTGTTTCTAGGCTTCTCTTACAGAGAGGAGGATGACGGACGGGGGGCGGAGGGGAAGAGAGAGAGAGAGAGAGCGTTGTTCTGATAATAAGCTAAAAGTGGACGAGTTTCTGAGGAAGAGGCAGAGATAGAGAGAAAAATAAACGAGGATGGACTGATGTAAGAGAAGAATGAAAAATGTTCCCTTCTACTTTCTGATGAGGAGAAAAGGGAGGAACGGACGAATGAAGGAAAAATGGAGCGATGAAGAAGAAGAAGTACGTGAGCAGTTTGTGTTTATCAGCTGCTGCTGCCAAGAGGAATAAAGACAGGGAAGGAGGGAGGAGGAAGAGGAGGGAGAGGAGGGAGAGGAGGGAGAGGAGAAGCAGGGACGGAATGATAGAAGAAGAGAGATTAGGAAGGCAGGAGGGGATAAGAGAAAGGAGAGACAGATGGAGAGATGGAGGGATGGAAGGAGGTATGTAAGGGTATGTAATAATATACTGGCTGCCATTTATCTCTGTTAGTTTATAAAAGCCAGTTGTACATCTGGTGAGCAGACACAAGGGACTGCCGTCACACACACACACACACACACACACACACACACACACACACACACACACACTAGCTCCTCTCTCCTCTCCATCTTTCCAATGCGAGCGTCGGACCTACAGTAAACCTGGACACAGTGAGGGGCTAGCAGGGTCCTGAGCCCCCCTACGACCCCCCCTCCTCTCAGTCATTGTGTGATGAACAAATTAATCACAAATAAAGTCTGTGAAATGAAGGACTTCAAACCAGCCTGTCTGTGGATTAAAAACTACACAGTAATCTTACCTTTCATTGGCTGGCGTCGGTTTATACGCTAAGGCACCACAGTCAGTTTCTATTGTAGCAGTAAGTACAAGCTGCAGAGCTGTTCGGTGACGTGTGTGCGTCACAGCGTTTTAAAGCTCATGATTATGAGCAAACTTTTTATCACGATAAAAACGAGGGAGAGCGGATGATTTAAAGACGGCAATGAGGCTAATCGCTAACGTCTAGAAGACATCGTGACGCTAAACAAGGAGGAGGATGAAGAAGATGAGGAGGATGAAGAAGAGGACGGTGTCAAGCTGCTGTTACCTGGCCCCCGTGAGCCCAAAGTAAGCTGTGCTGTGACGTGTGGCTAACGTTAGCTAGCAGAAGCTGTGTGTTGGTGTTCTCATAGTCACATTAGAGGAGTCTGCTTCAGTGTTGTTTTAGCTCACAGCTCAAGTATTCAGTAAATCGCCCGATGATTTATTCTGTTGTTTTGGATTTTAATTGTTCACAGTTTGTTCGCATTTGATTCGTTCATTCTAACGGTGGCTGCACACTGCCCAGACACAGGCCAACCAACTCCAACTGTTCAGTGCGCGCCGACAGCTGGAGTTAGTTGGATGGAGCTTTTTGAGTTTGACATGTCCTGTCAGGTTTGGTAGAGTCGGGGAAAGTCGGGCTAATGCGCCATCAAACCTTCGTCCATGTCAAATAAAGCAAAAACTGACATCAAAGGGTAGACGGTAGCTCGGTCTGTCGGGACTTGGCTTGGGAACCAGAGGGTGGTTCTATGTGTGTGTAGCATGTTTGTACCAACACAGTGAAAAGGTTGCATTAATAAATAAAGTATCTCTCTAAGTAGCCAACAGCAGTCTGTCCTGTCAGCTCGTGTTGGGCGTCGTCTGGGCAGTGTGCAGTCACCTTTAACTGTGCTTGTGTTTTCCATTCATTACCGTTCACATCAGTACTTTTCCCTGGATAATAGAAACCTATTTTTTGTGATCATTTCATTATTGATTAATAAAATTCATTAGCACCTGTTTAAGACCCTGCAGGCCCTCCTGGCTCTTTCTGCTCCGCTCTGCTGCTCCTGGTGTTTGACACTCAAGGAGCTATCTGCATGGCCAAAAGGTGGCACCTGATGTTTAGTGCAGTAATAAATACTTTTTCCCGGGACTGTTTCCAAGTCCTTTTTTCAGTTCCAGAGTTTCAGAGTTTAATTTATGTTTTGCTGTTTCAGGCCTTCTGAACACTGCAGCTCATTTACCACCGGCCCGACTCTCTGACTGCTGTTCAGCTGACTTTCCACTCCACAGCCTCCTCAAGGTTGACGCTACATGCTCTGCATTCCTCAGGCAGCTGAGGAGCTGCAGGTGGTTGGGCTACGTTAACACCTGCTGCAGGTATGATGCACAGAGATTTGAAGCTTTCAGGAGAGGCCTCTGTTAACATTTTCATGTAAGCTCCTTGAGAGTCAAACAAGGTCACACTGACACTGGATTTCTGAGCCCAATAACAACATGTAAGAGTTTAAACATTAGATAAAGGTGCATTAGCTGTTCGAGGTCTCTTATATTTGGGGGAGACATATTGTGGTGGACAAATATACCTCCTTCATTGTCCTTGCTGTCGGTACAGAGTGTTTCCATGGCCACGTGACAGCCGGCCCCTCTCCATCCTGATTGGCAGATGCAGTGCCAGCCGCTGGCCTCCAGGGTGCAGCGTCCGTTGTTGTTGCAGAGACCTGGACAACCCTCT
Organism: Semicossyphus pulcher; assembly: GCF_022749685.1. Classification (NCBI taxonomy): domain Eukaryota; kingdom Metazoa; phylum Chordata; class Actinopteri; order Labriformes; family Labridae; genus Semicossyphus; species Semicossyphus pulcher. The sequence continues at coordinate 1,133,844 of NW_027211701.1, forward strand.
GAGACAGGGGACAAACACACGGTTAGAACAGTGAGAGCAGAGGGAGTGAGTGGGAGGGGTCACGGCTGGCCGTCAGCCGTGAAATAGGCTTTAACCAATGCACAGGTCTGAAGGTCGCGGAGGTTAGTTTTGTACTGGAGCCCTGATAGATATGAGTCAAATCAACTTGTTTTTTTACACTGGATGATTTTCTTGCCAGAAGTGCAAAATGTTCGGTATTTCTCATAACTTGGAGGAGCCTCTGAAACAGAACGAGAGCATCATGGGACGTTAAATCTCCAGTTACGTCAGAAACAGCTCGAGGTGATCTGGCAGCCTCTGCAGGCGTGAGGCAGGTGTTACACAGCTGAGGGAAATCCTCCTACACCACGCTGAGGCGCTCTCTCTGATCACACATCTGACAAAACAACAACAAATAAACTCAGAGCGGTCGAGAAATAAGTGTGGAGACAATAAGTCGCACACTCACAGCCACGATGCAGGAAGGTGTTTTATTAAGTTACCAACGTCTCACCCGGAAGACAACTTTCTAAAGACTTCCTGTTGTGTCCAAACGATGGCGTGCATCATGGCATCATGGCTAAATGTGTGAGACTCTCTCTCTTCAACAATGGTGTTCTTCCTCTTTCTGTGTTGTATTCTAGGAATAAGAAGCATTCTCTACCCATCAGATCGAGGATTCTGCAAAGTCAGACAGTGACTACGGCATAGACCGCTTCCAGCCAGATAACTGCTCCACTCACCCTCCCTTTGAGCGTGCAGGAGAACCTGTTGGAGGTGAAGCTCACAAAAACACAACCTGGTTGGTTTGTCCATTCTGGGCTACCGTAGAAACATGTCGATTCAACATGGAGAACTGGTAGAGTGTCTGCTCCTTCTGTCGGTATAAAGACTCTTATTTCCAGGTGATTTATGAAGATAAAAATCCACCTGGTCTTTAGATTGTCATAAATATTCCACTTTGGATCTTTAAGTGGGTTTGTCACGATCTACAGTGACTGTGTCAAAGCCACAGTTTGCTTTGCTTTCTGTCTCCAAACCTCTAGAGTTGATCGGCATCCAGATACACAGTGGATAACATTTTCAGCTTCCAAACAGCCTTTAACAAACAGCCTAAAGAGCACCAAAGATCAGTCTTGGTTTTAAAACCAGTGTCAACCCACTTGGGTATCGTCTTGATCTTGTCCTGAACTTGACAGCATTTACTCCTGAACCTGATGGGACAAAGAAGACTTTCTTTCAGGACGGGTCGAGACCACAAGTTTGGGTATATGACGAAGGAGACCTGCTTTGATTTGTCGGGGTGTCTCAATGGGAATGTGGATCTTAAGGTCAATGTGAGGGGTGCCTCAAACTGTGCAAGTGTCTCGTCCAGGTCTCAATACATTTTGTCTCGGTTCAGGTGGCCTCGACTTCAACACAGCATGCATTCTTGATGAATTATGCTAGCCTGTGTCAGCCAAACAGAACAACTCATTTGGTCGATGTTATTGTTGGAAGTTTTACTCTTGAAACTGGTCTCAAGACTTCTTTTGGAAGGTCTTGGCTTGTCTCGGTCTCAAACAAAGAAGACTCAGGGTTTTCTGTCAAGACCGGTCAAGACCACAACTGCAGGTCTGTCAATAAATAGCCACATGGAGGACTCCGAGTATGACTTCTGTGGGTGTTTTAAGGTCAATGTGAGGAGTGCCTCAAACTGTGCAAGTGTCATGGAGTGTGGGATTCGCGCTGGTCTTGGTCTTGATTCAATCTCGTCCTGCCTGATTCGGTTTCAGACAAATGGGACTGAAGACTGTTTTTATTCCAAGACTGGTCAGGACCACCAGTGTGGTTCACCACTGCCATGAAGAGGAGCATAATGGGGTTTGGGACCTGCGCTGGTCTGGTCTTGGTCTTCATTCTGTCTCGCTCTACCTTTGTCGGGTATGAATTCGGTTTCAGACAAATGGGACACTGGGTTTTATTCTGGTCACTAAACTGCCATGAAGAGGAGCGTCTTGTTCTTTGCTTGGTTTTATTATGTTAAAGTCTCGTCTCAGAACACTCTGCTCTTTGGACACGACTTGGTCTCAGTTAGGGGGTGGACACTAGTTAACGGTTTGAGTGTGTTGCCCATCCTGCGGTTTACCAGAGTTTTACCGTCCCAGCAAAGTCTAAACTCTGTTTCAGAAGCTTCCCAACTCACGGCGTTCAAGGAAACACTCAACACTTGTCAGTGACGTTAAATTTAAACTCATTTCATGTCAGCAGAAAACTCTGGCTGTCAGCAGCTTCAGTCCAAAAACACCTCCAGAAAGACTTGAAAGTATTGGTTGAACCCTAATGTGTGTGACGGCCCTGAGAGATGAACCTTTCTCCTACAGATGGACTGACAGACTGAAAGACAGATCGATAGACAGATATAACAGATCAATACATTAACCCACGTGTAAGAGACACAGACTGACAGACAGACAGACAGTCAGCCTTTGGTGAAATGCACTGACGTTGTAGTTTCACATGAACCAGGGCCAAAATGGCGACTGTGCTGCACGGCTTCAATCGGAAATTAATTCAGGAGAATATTTGGTGGCACATGATGTTTGTAGAGGATCAGATGAGAATCAGGCGAACAAACCAACGAAAGGAGAAGAAAAGGAAAACAACACAAAGAAAGTGACATTATTTTCTGTCTGAGGGAAGTCGAACCAAATCGTATCGAGCTGACACAAAGATACAACACGTGATTTTTGATTAAATGTCGAATTCTTTTTGGTCTTTCTCTTCCAGTCAGTTAAACCTAACAAAGGTCACAGGTTAAATCCATGTGAAAACACAACAGGTAGACAGATACACAGTGCACAAAGTATAGGGAGGACAGGGTGCTTTGGACTGCATGCCTCCGATGGCTATACTTTCTGCCTCTGTTTGACATTCCTCCATCACACAATAGACAATCTGATCAATAAACAGTGACTATCAGACCCAAGCAAAGCCCAGTTGGAGAGACAGAACGAGGGATGAATGTGAAGACAGAATATAGAGAAAGACAGGAGACAGACAGGAAACAGACAGGAGACAGGGGGACAGCAGCTGGCTAGAATAACACACACAGATATATCAGGCTCGTGGATGCAAGACGAGACATGTAGCTGTGTGCGTCTTCGTCTGTGTTGTCTGTGTTTGTGTGTGAGAATCAGAAACAGGGTTAATAATGACGTGAAAACAACGTACAGAAGGATAACACAGACAGAAAAACAGATACACCGAGCGTTGAGGAAGACTGAACGTAAAAGAAGAATGGAATAAATCAGAGTCAACAAAGCAGAGTGTGAAGTGATCGTACTTTGGGACAGAAAGGCCTTTATTGAGTCTTTGGCATGAATTACCTTTATATCCTGAGAATAGGAGAGGGCACGAGGGAGAGAGGGAGGAAAATTAGGGAAAAAAAGTAAATCGAAACAAAAGCAGCACTGCCAAATATACTCTCTGTGATGGACAGATGGAAATGGCAGCCAAAGGAAGAGGAGAGGAGGAAGAGAGAGCTGGGATCAAGGGAGTGCAAGAACACTGCAGAAGAACGTCAGCAGAGTCAAAACGAGCAGTTCATTCAATTCTGCCTCCATTCACATTTAAATCACACACACGGGAGGGCGGACAAAGGAGCTGCGAACGGAATAACATCACAAACCATATTTTAGGAATCAGCCAGAACTCAACAGAAACGTATCGTCAGACTCTTGGGTCTGCAGCAGGACGTGGACGTGTCATACAGCTGAATGTTGTCACTCCGAGGCTCCTCTCTTTCACAAGTCCCCCACCAAACGTCACTGCTTCTTCTAATGCCAAAGGAAGAGCATCATGCTTAGTTGACTGACATATTGCTCCGCTGGCGGTTGCTGATTGGTCGTTTAACCTCAGCTTCAGGGTTTGTCACTTTTCCAAAAGCAGGATTTCTTTTCCCCAAAAGCCGACGCAGATGTTCGGCCAGCCGAGAGAAGCCTCGTGGCGGACAACCTGGACGCTGTGTCCAAATCATTTATGACGCAACAAGGAAGGCCAATAAAGAAGAATTACTTCAGCAAAGTATTCATTTGACTGCCACTGTATTCAGAGGAAGCCCAGTTTATAATCCAGAAAACACACATGTGGAGCAGGACGGAGCGCAAAGACACAACAGGGAGCGGACAGGACGCAGCTCACAGGAACAAGAGCCAAAGCAGGAACAGGATTTCATGGTCTGTAAAAGAAACTTTAAGTGTCTGAGCTTCTTATGAGCTCGTCTGCTAAAAGTGAAAACACGTCTCGACTCTTACGATCGTCCCGATTATCAGAATGTCAAATAAGGAAACATGTCTGAGTCTGTCCAAGGGAATAACAGCTTTGGGAGGCTGTGTTTTGTCTTTATGAGGGCCTGTTGAGCCAGCTCTCTTTAGACTTGAGCTCTAACATTCTGACAGCAAAGGGAAGCTGTCTCTCTGACCTGCTTAAAGAGCTGCACAGAGACGTCAACACAGCCAATAAGTCGCTAATATTTAGCACATTGTCAATCTAAACGTATACAGCAGCTTCGTCAGCAGCGCTGAGCTCCAAAATATGACCATAACAAGTGGTCCATGATCTGAAGCCGGTATAAAACGATGGACGTCATGACAGCCAAACCCTCTCTGTCGCCCCCTGCTGACTGGCTGCAGTACAGGTCATAAAGTCCGCCTCCTCTATGTTAACAGATGGGACATGAGTCAAACTATAAAATCAAAATACACGTCAAATACATTTTTCTGACAGCTCTGTGGACAAATGGGGCTCCTGCAACGTTCTGTTCCCGAGTAGCAGAGTAGAGGAGGAACGGCGAGAGGAGACGTAACTAACACTAACACTACAGTCATTGAACTTTCCATCAGCGTGAATATCTGCTTCAGACCGACACAAGAAGCTGTTCTGCTGCAGACTGAGCCCACCTGAGGGCTCCAACACGCCAAGGACACCTGAGGGCTCCAACATGCCAAGGACACATGAGGGCTCCAACACGCCAAGGACACCTGAGGGCTCCAACACGCCAAGGACACCTGAGGGCTCCGACACGCCAAGGACACCTGAGGGCTCCGACACGCCAAGGACACCTGAGGGCTCCAACACGCCAAGGACACCTCAGGGCTCCAACATGCCAAGGACACCTGAGGGCTCCAACACGCCAAGGACACCTGAGGGCTCCGACACGCCAAGGACACCTGAGGGCTCCGACACGCCAAGGACACCTGAGGGCTCCGACACGCCAAGGACACCTGAGGGCTCCGACACGCCAAGGACACCTGAGGGCTCCGACACGCGAAGGACACCTGAGGGCTCCAACGCGCCAAGGACACCTGAGGGCTCCAACGTGCCAAGGACACCTGAGGGCTCCAACGCGCCAAGGACACAAGGTAAAGGTGTGTGTCGGGTAGAGGAAGGGGCGGGAAGGTGGCTCCACCAGCCAATCTCTGCTGCACACACTCTGGATACAGATGATGGCAGCGCCCGCTCCAGGGGAGTTTGGGCTTCACTTTTGTACGAGTGGAGGCAGAGACGCGTCAGCCATCTTTATCTGGTACTAACATGTAAATGTAGCGTTTGTAACATTTGTAATTGAAGTAACTAAAGTATTTACAGCACAGATTTAGGGTAAAATCGTACGCACCACAAGCACATTTATTTCGCTCTTCGTGCTACGTCCTGACTTTAACGCCACAGAAAAACAATAACCTGGAGGACAGCGTCCAGAAACGACAGAACCTACGGAGTCGTATTTTGAAGCGTTGGGCCACTGACCACACTGCTGTCGTGCTGCTCCGCGTGAGAACAGGCTGAAACTACGTCTCATATGGTCCAGAGTTTTTTAATAACTGGAGGCGTTTAGGTCGGCGTCTGAGCTGATGATAAAGACACAACAACCTCTGAGCACAAAAGACAACATTAAAACGCATTCAGAACCAGCTGTACAGTTTAAACAATATAATTATATTTTATCTGAAAACATCCAAGTGCACTACTTGATCGGCAAAAGGAAACAGATTGTTACATTAAAGTGCTGTCGCACATTTAGAGAAGATAAAACATAAAAGGGCTCAAAATGTTGAAAGCCACAGAAATGCTGCACGTTATCAGAGATGGAAATGAGAGAGGGGGAGAGAGGAAGAACTCAACCAGATATCCAAGTTTAAAATAAAAGTAAACAGCCACCATCAGCTCCACAATACACCAAGAGAGAAAGCAAAGGATGGAGGGAGGAAGAGAGAAGCTGGTGATGAGGAGGAGAAGAGGAAAAGAGTACAGTACCTTTTACTCTAATGTCCGGATTGTGAGCTTCGAGAAGGAAAGAAAGGATACAGGAAAAAGGTAGATAGAAAGATTTAGTGCAGAAAACCAGGCAGGAGGAAAGCATCAGTAACTGTGACTCAGCAGGAGGGTCGATGACACTCAGGGTGCGTATCACTCAGCAGGCTCAGGCTCCAGAACCAGGCCCGCGACACTTACAATCATGTTCTCTGGTTAAACACAGGATTGTTCTGCCTGCTGCTCGACTTCTTCATGCTGAAATATAATAATTAATGAAGGTGGGAACGACCGCAGCGAGGTCAGAGTCTGCAGCTGACTGGAACACGAGACGTTCATGTGACGTTCAGAGACAGAAGGAGAGAAGAGCCAGCCTGTATGAATCCTCTCTTTTAAACAAACAGGCTGTTTGTTGGCTGAGCACTCTCACTAAAACCCTCCTCATCTCACTGTTGTTCTGCTCTCAGCATCCTTCTCCGTGTGTGTGTGACTGTGTGTGTGTGTGTGTGTGTGTGTGTGTGTGTGACTGTGTGTGTGTGTGTGTGTGTGTGTGTGTGTGTGTGTGTGTGTGTGTGTGACTGTGTGTGTGTGTGTGTGTGTGTGTGTGTGTGTGTGTGTGTGTGTGTGTGACTGTGTGTGTGCGCCTAACCGACAATAACTGGAGCCAATTTGCCGCTCTTTCGCAGCGATACTGTAGCTGTCTGTCTGTTTGACAACAAATAGCTTTTTAAGTGCGAGGATTGGTGGAGAGCTGAAGCTGCCACAAAGGCCCTGCCACTCGCCTGTTTCCCTGTTTGACTATCACTACACAACAGGACGCTCTCTCCACTCGCCACAGATACGCACTTAAAAACACAATCGCACTGTGTCAACTGTAAATAACCAGTCCAATATGGAGAGGTCGCTCTCGAGCATCGACACTAAACAGCTTCTGCAGAGGTTTGATCTGTTTTAAGAGACAGAAGAGACACAATAATAAAATACATGAACTGTTTATATTTACATGTATGTGTGTGTGTTTACATTGCATGTGGAAATTACATTTGAAATCTTTCTGCAGAAACTTGTGGTCAGCTGAGACCACAAGTTTTCTAACATTATTATTTGTACATAAGCGGTCTCAGAATCACTCGAGGGTTTAAGCAGGAGTTGGAGTTGGTCTCGGGCTCTCTAAAACAGACAGACCGCTTCATTAAAACCAGTAAAAACAGGTAATGCAGCAGAGTCATACACAGAGCACGTCAGGAGGGGCTGCGAGCTGAGCTGCTGTTAGCTTGTTTTTAGGTTAAGATTCCTTCAGTGTTTATTGTTCAGAGCCTGCAAACGTGTCTTCCTCTCCAAAACAAACAGACCCAAGAAAAAACACTGAACAAAGCATTTCCGTGTTAATAACAGTGTCTCTCCGACACACTTCGGCACAGCCAGGAGGCTGCAAACCGAGCTGCACTAAGTTCAGCTTAGTATCTTTCATGTTTAATGATGAAGTTCAAAATGACGAGGATGTGAAAAACTAAGAAAGCAGCCTCCTGTAAATGTTTTGCTCTCCATCGTACAGGTGGAACACTCTGATAACCGTGCGTCTTACAGGTAAACGGAGGCCGAGGTAGGAGGGTAGTGAAAAAGGAGCGAGTGGTCGGTTCAGACGCAGCCTCACAAAGCTCTCCTGTGTCTCCTCACGTCTGCCTGTAATTAAAGTTTAAATCGTACATATTCTACACGTTTATCTACATATAAAGTTTATGTAAATATACATAATGTTTATGTGCAGGGCTTACAGTTTGACCATGCATGACTCTGCACATCGTCTCAGCTCTGCGGGGCGTCTTAGAGTCTTTCAGCTCACTGTTCTGAAACATCCAGTTTATGTTTGAACGTTTTTGTACTTTATTTTGAAAGACTAACATCTGGTTTCTGGCCACCTCCGTGCTCTTATTCGTGTATGCTTTCTTTGCACTGACCACCTGTGGAAGAATGCCTGGTTTACAATACAAGGCTCCTGTGTCTACCTCTGCACTTGATGATCTGCCCAGCACTGTGACATGTTTTGGTTTCAAGGCCACGACTATGGTTCTGTCTCACTCCTCTTAAAAGCTCCTGAAGTGTTTCACTTGTTTAAAGAGGTTTCCAGGACTGATTACAGACAGAGACCTGATGGAGATGGAGCGTTGTTGGTAGCTGATGCAGACTATGACTCTAACCCATGTAATAAAACACCCAGAGTGAGTTCCCCAGAGCGATGGCCAAACATAACTGATCCTAAAGGACAACTCTGCTTTTTACAGCCTGGATCTCATTCCAACTAGAGGCACTTTAGTCGCTCCAGTTTTTATTGAATGACAGCAAACACCAACACAAACACGGACATCCGTTTAATTAGCAGCAACGTTTTCCCTCTGATCTCCCCCGCACAGCAGCGTGAAGAGAAGAGACATTTAAATATCTCGACCCGACAACACGAGTTTGTTTCCAGGTTTCAATAAACTCCTTTAATTTCTCCTGTTAATGGAGTAAGTCATTGAATAAGAACACAGTATGTAATGCAGTGTGGCTACACAAAGGTTTCCCTCTCACAGATATTTGAACACTGCATCTCTATGATTTTTCAGATCTCATGCTGAGGCAGCAAAACAATAATACACTGTAATCTGAAATTCCCTTCTTAGAATACTGTTAGGCCCACTTCCCCTCCGTCTCTATTATTGTATCCTACATTTCAACCAATGCTTAGACTGATGGAGAAATGTGTTAGGCCCTTATTTCGCGGTGGTAGCTAGCTCGTCTTTTTTGGTTTTAAATGTCACTGTTAATTCATGCACGTCTCTCAAATCTAGATAATGTTTAAAAACATAAATATTACTTTCATCTGCTTTGTAAATGATCCACTCACCGATATTGCAGTGCTCCCCGGTCCATCCCTGGTCACACTCACACTTGCCCTCCTTGCACACTCCGTTCTTGCTGCACAGCGGGTGGCAGGCCTTCTGGTCACACAAAGTTCCCGTCCAGCCCTCCTCGCAGCGACACACGCCGCCGTAACAGACGCCGTGGCTGCCACAGTCCACCTCACACACCTCTGAGGGAGAAAGAAGGACAAATATGAAGACACAGACACAGACAGCACAAAGTGTGTGTGGATGAAGACACTTAAAAACAAGTACCAAGTTAGTTGGCGTTAGCTGGTAGGCTAGGGTTCGCTAATCCATCGCCCAACTGCAGCTCCAGCTATATTATTAAAAAGATGCTAACAGCTAAAATAGTTAGCTAACTGTAGTGCACAAACAAATTTCTGCGTCAGCTTCTACATACATCCTGAGTGCGACACGTTTAGCATGCATATATCATAAAAGGTCTGTAACTGCACAGAGAGGACGACTTTAAAGCTCATGTTGCCTCAGGAGTGTTCTTGGTAATGCTCAGGTCACTGGTGGTGAAGAGGTGTACACGGTTGGGAAATTAGCTCAGTATTGATTGTGCATTGATACTGTGATTATCTCTGAAGGCTGAGTGTGCTGGCTAATGAGCCGAGTGATAATCTGACTCTGCGCCTTCATCTCGCCACTCTCTCAAAAATGCATTCAAAGTTATTTATTCATGAATATCTTTAATTAGTGTAATATATTAAGCTCCTGCTTCATTCAATAAGCACTAAAGTGAGCAGATGAATAGGAAGCAGCAGAGCGCTGCAGAGGCTGCGGCTCACATAGAACTGATTGTCCTCTAAACCATAATGACCTGTCCACACGCTTTAATGAGATATAAATTAAAAAATCAATTAAGAGCCGGAGACCACGAGTCTGTCCCTAATTCACCTGGATCTGTGTGTGTGTGTGTGTGTGTGTGTGTGTGTGTGTGAGAGTGTGTCCTGGACTGAACTCTGATCCTCCACAGTCAACGTGTTTATGTGTATTATTATACAGTGAAGTGATTCACCTCTCACTATAGTGCTAAAGGTAGCACATGCTCACATGCTAAAGGTATTGAAGAGCTAAATTAAGGCTAGGACGACTCCCTGAATGAAGTCCTTATTGGCACTAGCTTGATGAGAACGGTTAGCTGCATATTTAAGTTTCGATGGAGCGTTTCTGTTTTTCCAGACAATACGGCTCTGTGTAAGCCGACCACGAAACTCACAGACCAATCCCCTGTATTCACATGGCGGCCATTTTTCTCTGACGTCTCTCTCAGGGTGTGACGCTCATATAAAGTTGGACTGCTGTGTCTTTATGTTGTAAGTCGTATAAACGCATTGAGTAAGAGAAATTGTTTTCATTTCACTACTTTCTGACTGAAAATCAGCTGAAGAGACATTTGGTTACACAGTCTTTCAATTTAAAACGTATTTGATAACTCACGAGCTACCATCAGACAAGAGCTAACGTTAGCATTCAGCCATTCCTAGCTTAAACCACTGTTAGCTTGTAAGTAGCTCAATGCTAAGGTTACCATTTGACTGCGCTGTAGGACACAGAATGAAAGCTGTAATGTGCTAATGTTAATGCTAGTAGGGAAGTGGTTGTATGCTAACATTAGACAGTAGACTGTAGCATTAGTTGATTTTTGGGTCACTGGCTTTTGGCTCCAGGATCGAGTCGGGTCTGAGCTAAAGGGCAAAAAGAACAAAAATACCCCCGATAGATATAATCACATTATTGCTTTGGTTATGTATTAGTGTGTTTAAAGCTTGAAACCACAGACCGTTTTAATCGAGTGTTGTGTTTCTGATGTGCGTTCACATCGGCTCACATTGAGTGGTCTCATCAACAAAGCCTCTGAACTGTGAGCTAACAGTGTTTTCTGACGCTAATCTTAGTGTGACCTGCAGACCGAGGCTCATAATGGTAATGCTGGTAAGTGTTTAAATGTTAACATTAGCTGTTGTCTGATGGTCACTCATGGCTTATTGAATATGTTGTCTTTATCTATTGTATATTAAAAGAGTTTAGAAAGTAGTGCTAGCATTCACCCACTTATAAAGAAGTAGCTGAATGCTAACATTAGCTGGTAGGTAGGTTATGGAACTGTTCTGTCTTTGTAGTTGCTGATTAGTGTTGAAGCAATGAAATGAAAACTAGTCACCAGTTTTCCTCCATTTATCACCTGGAAAACAGCAGCACAACTTGATAACAGCATTTGAGCTCCCCACCCTAAACATTATGAAAGTATTAGCTAGGAATATTATGAATGCTAACATGCTAACTTTTGTCTGACAACAGCTAGGTTATCAGATATGTTGTTTCACTGTTCCTTCTCTTTGTAGTTGCTGATTAATATTGAAGCATTTATGAAAACGATTCACCAGTTTTTCTATATTTATAACCTGGTACGCAGCAGACATTACAGCATGTGAGCTTCCCACCCTAAACATTACATTCAAGAAAAATGGCTGCCGTGTGAATATGGCAGCATGTCTCACATGTTCAAGTCTGAGCTGCGATGTTAAGTGCTAACACAAGATAAAGCCGTCCCTGCGGTTCAGTTTCAGGTCACGTTTTAGTGACTCACCGAAGAGCGCTGCAGAAACACTGAAACACTGAAATGCTCCATTCAGTGCTTTTACTGATTTACTCACAGTGCTGGTTTGTTTGAGAGAGGAGGAGCGCTCTTTGGACAACTCAGCTGTGGTTCAAAAACTGAACCATAAAAACATCAGGAGGCCGAACCTAAGACAAGCAGAGCTCTGAGAAACCTCTGACTCATAGTATACAGTATGTAAAAGCATAGGATTTCATTTTTAATTTTTCCAAGGTAAAATAATCAATCATGTTGAATCGAATTGCAATACTAAATAATCACAGCGTAGTATAGAGAATCTGCAACCAAGTGTGGTGATGGTAAGTGTATCGTCTCAGCCCTGCTGTGCGTGTTTGAAAATAGTTGAAGAACATCAAGTTATAAAGGTGTGCATATTTTTGTGTGCACGTCAATTATTTCATGTCTGCAGGTGTGTGTGTTTTACAAAGAGACAGTCCTTAATTGGACGTGTGTTTGATGGTTTTGACAAGACAATGCTCTGCATAAGAGCCCAAGGCAACAAACAGTGAGAACACACACACACACACGCACGCACACACACACACACACACACACACGCACACACACACACACACACACACACACACACTCCTTCCCTCTTGTCTTTGTTTTTATGTCGAGCCATCTGTTACTGATCTGCATTCCTCCGTGACTTTTTCTCTGTCACCTTTTTTTCTACATCAGTGCTGTCACTTCTCCTGCTCGCTCTCCCTCTCTCTCTCTCTCTCTCTCTCTCTCTCTCCCTCTCTCTCTCTCTCTTCTGTAACACAAACAGGAGACTCTCCTCCCCACAAGAAACACAAAACATTTGTCCAGATGCCAAACAAACATCCTCCTCAGGATGTGTAAATTATGCCTAATGTCTGTCAGAATCTGAGCTTCTAACGTGATATTGTTGTGTTGCTCTGCAGGAGGAGGACGGGTTGATGAGAGGGTCAACAATGACTGTGACAACAGAGACCGCTGAGCGTTTCCCATTTCCTGCTGACGCTCCATTTTGGTTTCTTTAACCACGACCATGATCTTTCTCTGACCTTAAATATGCAGCTTTTCTTCCTGCAGCTAACCAAACAGTAACTTCAGCAGGTCACAACACAAACACTTCAGTTTTGTAACAGTCCACTTGTTATGTACAGCCTCTGACCTGCAGCTCCTCTCTTATCTGATGTATTCCCTCAGTAAACATGTTCCTGATGAGTTTATGGTCTCAGTCTCTAGTTTCAAGTCTTCTTCTTCACAGCATGATGTTCATTTAGTCACTGATGCTCCCATTGAGAGTCACACAGACCAGGAGGCAAGGTTAAGGGTGTAGCTGCCACAGGTCTATGTCTACCCAACCAGTCGTCCAAATGTGGTCGCTTCTGGCTCCAAAAAAACAAGATGGCTTTGGCAAATCCACAAACCAATAGGTGAGAACACTTATACACAGTCTGTTCTTGAAATGCTAAAATAACTTCCCTTTTTGGCCCCGAAATCTTTGGGAAAACGGCGTGAAGATGGTGGCTGCATCATGTTTTCTCTTGAAGAAGAGTCACTTTATCTGCTTATCACAGAGCTGAAATCTGCAGCCTCTCTGAGCCTCTCTTCATGCTGTCCGGTCTGCTGCACTCTGACTCCTCCGCTGTCAGGAGACCGCTCTCCTGTTTGCAGCTCCTACCATCCACAGCTGCAGGCCGTCTAACACGCTGTTAGTAATCTGGAGACCATAAAACTTCTATTTTAACTTCTCGTCGATGGCTGCGGGTCAGTTTAAGAATTGATTTGCAGAATTTACTGAAGCCTTAATGTGTTTTAGCCCGCGGTTCTGTCACTGACCTTGTGCCTGCTCACAAGTTTCAGAGTGAGCTCCTCAGGCAAGGTTCTGCTGGCCGTTTCAAACTGTGGCTAACTTTAAAAGTGAGCATGTTTGTGCCATCAGGGTATCAGCGCTGTCGGAGAGTACACAGCCGAGCTGAAGCACAATCATCCTTTAAAGCACTCTGCAGAATGATGTTTACAGATGCAGCTTAGTCTTACTCACCGTATGTCTTATTAGTTGTTTTACAAGCTTTTACTCCTCCTCCTACGGGCTCACATCTCTGACGCCGTTATCTTAATTATGTTCTGCTCTCTAATTGCTTTTTTGTTTTCTTTTTATGCTGATGCTGCTCTTCTTTATCCTCTCTTAATGATCCTGTAAAGCACTTTATTAACTCCTTCAAGCTCGGCGCGACGCTGCTTTTACAAAGGCCATGAAGAAGTAGTTTTCCTTTTAGATCAGAAGAGAAAAAGATTGTTGGACCACGTTAAATAAACTCCACACTCACCTAGAGAGCAGTCGGGCCCGGTCCAGTTCTGGTCGCAGGTACAGGTGCTGGTCTCTGCGCTGTAGGTGCCGTGACCTGAGCACTGGTCCGGACACATGGCCTTGGCGATCTCACAGCTGGCTCCGCCCCAGCCGAGCTGACAGTGACACTCGCCATGAATGCACACACCATGGGCAGAGCAACTGGGGTCTATGCAGTCCACTGGAGACACCGAGGAAGAGAGGGAGTTAGGAACAGCAGGATACCGTCGATTACATAATCATTCATTGATTTTTGGACCCCTTTGGCTTTTGGCTCCAGGACTAAGGAGGAATAGTCTGAGCTAAAGGGAACACATACTCCCAATAGATAAATAATCACATTGCTATGTTTGTTTGTTGTGTATGTTTAAAGCTTAATGCTGCTTTAATCCAGACAGGTCGACAGAACCTCTTAACTGTGAGCTAAACACTTTTCTGAAGCTGAAGCGTGTAAATAACTCCAGAGAACAAAGAGGCCAGTTAACCCTTCGCGTGCCTTCAGCGTCACACTGTGATTTCGTCTTATTGTGAAGGTTAGCGACCGCAGCAGGAGCACGACACTTCACTGAACTCGCCCTCAGTGCTGCTGAGTCTCAGGAACTCACACCTGAACCTCTTTTAAAGGCTGCTCATCAGACTCCAGGCTCCTCCCCCCTCCGCCACATCACATTAACCCTTTCAGCGCTGCGCTGCACAACCATTTGGCTCTGACGTCTTCTAAATCCTACATGGTTTATTTGACATGAATTGCGGATTCAGCAGCCGTAAATGGGATTAACACACACACACACACACACACACACACACAGGCTCTGTTGTTCCTGGCATACTCTCTCTCTCTCTCTCTCTCTCTCTCTCTCTCTCTCTCTCTCTTACAGGATTAGCGCACAGAGGATTGAACTCATCATAAAATAATCTGGTTACTGTCACCTGCATGTAAACACGCCGTGTGCACACCTTTGTGTTTTGTTTGTGCACAGTGTGATGATGATGTGCACCAATGTGGAGTCAGCCTCCCGGTGTGTGTGTGTGTGTGTGTGTGTGTGTGTGTTTGTGTGTGTGTTTGTGTGTGTGCGTGTGTGTGCGTGTGTGTGTGTGTGTTTGTGTGTGTCCAACCAGAAACAGCAGATTAGTATCGACCACTATAGATTGAATTAGTGCGGTGTTCAGCGGGTAGCCAGCTACCTGTCAGCAGCTGGACAGTCACAGAGTGTGTGTGTCTGCGTGTGTGTGTGTGTGTGTGTGTGTGTGTGTGTGTGTGTGTGTGTGCGTGTGTGTGACAGAGATTAGAGTAAATTAATTTGCCATGCGGCTGTAACAGATCTTAACAGACTTCCTGTCAGCAGCTTCACTTTAAGGCTGAGTTTAGCTGATTCTTAGGCGCAGGTCGGGGAGATTATTAGCTTTTAATCTATAAAACATGATTTTAAACCTACAGCACATAACACACACACACACATACACACACACACACACACACACACACACACACACACACACACACACACACACACACACACCTGTAACACCTTCACACTGAATACCTGATATCATGAAGGACTACAGAGCCAGGTTTCAGGGTACAACTTTAGCTGTTAGCATGTTTATTTGTAGCATATTAGCTCATTATAAAACACTCATTAGTGCTTTGTTCTGCATGACTACATTCCACACGTGTACCTTATTATAAGTGTTACCTGCTTTATATTTAAGACTGTGAAACCAGCCCTCTGAACACCTGCACTTCAGTGTCTCCTCTGACTTCCTGTCTGCAGCCTCTGCTCACGTTTCTCCTGTTTCTTCCTTGACCTGACCTTCCCCACCTGCCTGCTCACCTGCCTCACATTCACTAATCACCCTCATGCTTTGTTCTGCACCAGTCTGGAAACTCAAATATTTTATCACTCTGTCTTTTCTTCTCACAGATTTATCCAGACCCGAAAGAAAATGACCAACGTCACGTTTTGTACTTTTCTGTACAACATTTGAACGCAACATCTAAATTTCTGATATTTGTAAGTTTAACTCAGAGACTGCCGTCACAGAGTAGTTTCATTGTTGTCTCACGCGTCAGTATGTGAGACGGTAAAGCTTTGTAAGGTTTGTCTCCAGATTTTCTCCCATTCAGACTTTGAAACATTTTCTCACCTGTTTGACAAAGCAGAAAAAATGTATCCGCAGAACCAACAAATGAGTGTTAAGTTTAGTACTGTGCACTGAAGCTGAATACGCTCAGCGTTTACAGTAAATGTGGTGGAAGGCACGAGGTTCCTCCAGAATATCTCCGCTGGTACAAATAAAACAGTTAAGACTCTACACGACGCTCAAGTGTTCTGTTAGCAACATAACAAGTAGTGAAAACGTGAACTTTGCAAGAGACACCAATTATAATTTATCATCCTTTCATAAGAAAGTGTGCAGGAGTAAATGTCACGTATAGTCCTCCTTACCTTCCTCACAGTTGTCGCCCTTATAGCCGGTGTTGCAGATGCAGGCGCCCATGATGCAGATGCCGTGTCCTCCGCAGTGGATGTCTATGCACTGGTTGGCTGGAACGTCGCACTCGGTGCCTTTCCAGCCGCTGTAGCACTGACAGCGGCCGCGCGAGTACTGGCCGTTCCCACTGCACAGCACCGGACAGGAGGCTGCAACACACAGGCGGGGGCGAGGCGTTCAAAGACACACGTGTACCGTTACAAATTAAAGTTCAAAGTAAAGTCAGTGAGATGGTTAAAACCAGTTCCATGCTTATAAATGGTTACACCGCTAGAAAAGGTGTTTTCCTTAACCTGCTAGAGTTTATCTGTGATCTGCACTGTGGTCTTAATCTAATAGCCTGAGATCAAATCCTGTTTGTGTCACCAGCTGTTCCCGCCCTTACCTTGCGTCACCAAACACCACTCGTGTCGCCTAGCAACAGGTAGCTAGCGGGCTAACTAGCTATCATAACTAATGTCGAGTGAGTTAACCTATCATTTTAGAGATAATTTGTTTCAAGGGCCATTTCGTTTTTATAAACGTGTATCTCAGTGTATTCCTCAGCCGCGTAAAAGTCCGCCATTTTCTTTGAATTGGTGCTTAATGCATCTTGGGAGACGTTGGGCCACGAGGGATGGCACAGACGAAACCCCGTGGCTGGGCTGCGTGCAGCCAAATGTTGTATTAATGGTGAAATCTCTTTTTTACCTGCTATTAGATCTTTTGCACAGTTATGTTTCATGCACTTTACAGTATTTTGAGTGTTTACAGAGTTAAAGCTTCTTTGTGCTTTTATGCTTCAGCTAAATTCTTGGTACATTATGGTAAATAAAATCAGGTCTACTTACTCTAGCTTCTTGTACATGAGTTTCTGTCTGTGTCTACCTGTAGTAAGACTCCATCAAGCCTTGGATGCTTTATTTGTTCCAATTAAATGAATCTGTCACACTTCTTGCAGCCCATCCTGCACGTTTTACTTGGTGTCTGTATGCTGTGCAACATTTAAGAGCTGCCTGACGAGCAGAATTGGAACAGGAGAAGAGGCCGAACTCTGCCTCATCCAAACATCCAGCCGAGTAGTTCTGATCAGATCGACATCGCTCATCTCTCTCTGTGTGCGTGAGAGTTCAGCATCTTAAAGTGGCGTATTTGTCCTTTAATCACCCACATATTGTTGTGTGCTTTCAGCGTGATGAAGATGCAGTTTGATGGATTACAGCTGGGACTGCAGAGTCTACGGGAACACCTTCAGACGATCTGAGTGATGGACTGCCAACAGAGTGTTTTCAGAGGGAACACTGAATCTGTCGTTGAATAAGGTCAGACACACAGAGACACGATGACACTCTTCATCCATGAATCGCTGACTGAACATTCAGCGTCTCTGCTGGACTGGACCACAGGACCCGCTCAAACTCTGTCTCTGTGAAAACTCTCCCTTTCATGATGCTCGGTAAGCGTCTGATTCGCTGCTCAAAGCACGCTGGGATACCTGGTGACACGGGCCAGGCTGGCATCACTTCATTCACCTTTGTTCTAACAACAAAGCTGCTGGTTTTATCCAGGATCCACCTCGTTTATTCACCTCATAATCATCCATCGGACAGCTTCGTTGGATTGATGAGATTCTTCCACCCACGCTCACATCGACCGGCGAGTGTAGATGGATTGGTCACATGAAGCACGTAGGCACCGTTACGCTTCAATTCCTGCAGGTTTTTTCTAAACTTGTAAATCCACCTTCAGCTTTTGTGCACCAAGAAGTTAAATTATTCAAATTCTCAAGATCTACGACATCATTTCTCTCATGTACAGTTCAAGACAATGATCTCCTACCACCTCCCCTCGGTGTGCGATTACTTTTCCCGATTCTCCTCGGTGTGTGTTTCATATCGACGTGCCGGGCTGAGCGATGAAGAGGAGCACAGTCCCTCTGATGGCCACTAAAGTCTCGACCGCTGAACTGAAACCAGCAGGATGAGTCTCGACCTTCTCTTCAGAATAAAAGGTCTCCTAATATTTAATGTCACCTTTTCAAACATGCATCTGGGTCTACAGTCCTCCTCTAAGAGCTAAACAGAGATACTGTATGTGCTGGTATGGTTTGTGTTTGATAGCGGGACCAGTGTGAGGTAAAAACACACACAGGCGTCCCAGTGCGGAAAGGGTTTCAGGTAAGAGGTGTGTTCTTTGATATAAGAGGAAGCAGGTGGAGAGCGAGCGAGACAGAGACAGAAAGGTAACACAGCAGAGCCTCCAGAGTGTGTGAGGTCACAGTCACTGCCTGGATAACAACCTCCAACAATTACTGCCTCTCTATGGCTGTGTGTGTTTGTGTGTGTGTGTGTGTGTGTGTGTGTTTGTGTGTGTGTGTTTACCTCGTGAGCAGTCCGGCCCCAGAAACCCGGGGAAACAGTGGCATATTCCTGAGAGACAATCTCCATTTCCATGACAATTCTGAGGGCACTCCATGATCGACTCTGAGAGAGAGAGAGAGAGAGAGAGAGAGAGAGATGTGGTTAAAGTCTGTGAGGTAACTGTGTATGCAGGATATGCATCTCCTCTCTGAAGCAGCATGAACACACAACACTGAGTTTCTGTCACACTTGGACGGACTATCTGGCAATTGGGAAAAATGCAAGATGACAACAACACCACCGGCAATGTAGCAGCTGTCTGCAGCCCACCTGATGTTGGAACAGCCCATCTGATCAGGTGTACATGATCCCAAATTCCCAAAGAGTGCCACAGCCTGCGAGTGTTTACCCTTCCAGATATGTCAGAAAACAAAGCTGGATGAACTCTCCTGCTGCTTCCAGCTCCTTGAGGCTGACCAGTGCCCAGTCTGATGAGCTGTTAGCTCGGATCAGTACCAGGATTTCTCTGATGGACACCAACTACCGGCGTTCTGTTTCAGCTGTGGAGCGCCTGTCCATCTGTCTCCGCTGAGTGGCAGTTTCACTGTATCTAGCAAGTCACACGTGGGCTGAGATCTGTCTCACTACAGCGCTATGAAGCCACAACAAACAGATGTTACTGAGATTTAATGACAATAAAGAGGCTGAGAGGATGCTGAGAGAACTACATCAGGAGGCAGGTTTGTACACAGGCTGAGTTCATGCTCTGTCAGGTCTGTCTGCGAGACGACAAGAAAACAACGTTTAAATTGCTTGTTTTTTGAATGGAGTTTGGTTTGACGATGTCTGATGAAATCTCAGGAGAATCTCAGCTGAATTCTTTTAACTGCCACAAATTGACTTCTTTCTATTGGCTTCCCATGAGACCACACCTGGTGAAACAAATCGCTGTGATGTGGGTCTGAACACACCTTACAGCAGGTGAATCGTACCTGCAGTCTCCACCTGCCCCTGCCCCTTTATGTGCACGTCCATGATGTGTCAGAGGTCAAGCGGGAAATAACCAAATAAAGTGAAGACGAAAAGTTTGAAAACAGAACTGGATCATGAACAAGTGCACAAGTTCAGACAGAAAAGGTCAGAAAAAGACTTTCACTGATTTTTGTCTGCAGACTCTGGTTGCATAGCTACAACCAGTCCGTCCAATCAACACAGTCCAACATCCAATTACCCTGCTGCCTTTCTCTCCATCACTCTCTCTCTCTCTGTCGCACACCTCTGTTGGCTCTGTGATGCACTAACTGTGCACACACACAGACACACACTCACACACACAGACACACACACAGACACACACTCATTCACACAGACACACACACAGACACACACACAGACACACACACAGACACACACACAGACACACACTCATTCACACAGACACACACACAGACTCACACACAAACACACACACAGACACACACACAGACTCACACAGGCACAACAAAAATGTTCAGCTTATTCGGTGTGTTTGCGGGTTACTGGAACTTTAAATCATTTGCACACACCTGCACAAATGGTTTGACTGATTAGTGTGAGAAAATAATCGATCCTGATCGATGTCTGCGCAGCCGTTAGATCTTCAATAAGTATATCTGTATGATGCTGTTGATGTTTATGGACCACAAATATTTGTATCAAATATTTTAGCATTTATAATAACATGCAGTTTAAGTTTGAATTCATGCAACGAGAGGCTGGTAACACACACTCACAGTAACACCAGCAGTCACCTCACATCCACTGTAACAAAACGTGTGGCCTCACCGATGATGATGGTGTTGTAAGACACTTGTTCTGTGTTGCGTCCGTCGTTGTAAAAGGCCAGGTGCCAGATCCCCGTGTCCAGGTACTGGATGAAGCCGGCCTCGTGCACGTTCACCGAGCGAGCGTGTCGCGCTCCTCCTGCGGACTCCTCCTCGTGTGCGTGTCCTGCGTCGCTGTCGCTGAGCGCTCGCTTTTCTTTGGAAATGAGGCGACTGCCATCCAGCAGCTCCACGAAGTCGTACTGGAGGACGAAACACACGAGTGAAGATAATTACTGAAACAATGAACACCTAACCACCACTTCCCTGAGGAGTTATTGAGCACTATCCATGTTTTACTTTTGCTGCCTGGCACTGTAGGAATATGGATTATATATATCGTCCCCACTGTAAACTCATGAACACTTTGGTCCAAGCGGGCCATCTCTTAGGACGACAACATTTTTGTTTATTTATTTAAATAATCATACTAATTGACATTGCTAAAGCTAATAAAAGCTTAAGCTAGCCAAAGTTTTATTTGCTAGATTGCCAAGCTTTGCCTGTTAGGGCCTGTGTCCACTGACAGCGTTTGTTGCTCTGGCAGTGTCTTCAGCGTCCTCAGAGCAAGAACACCCTCTACGTCAGCTGTTGTTGTCGCTGGGCTCACAGCGCGCACAGTTTAAATAGCCCATCAATGTAACTTCTTCCTCACGGATCAATAAAAATCAATGGTGTAGGAGAAGCTAATCCTGGCAGTCACCGACATTTATCTCTGTTATCTAATGTCCACAGAGTCGTTTCCCATGGTTACAGTTTCCAGGTGTGGAGCTGCTGCTGAAGCCAGGACACGATTCCTTTTCAGTGGTAAGTTTTTGTGTAAAATGAACTTTAATAACAGCAAATGTTAAACATACACAGCAATTTAAAAGAGACATAATGGTCACTACCAAAGGAAGCAGCTGAGATACAACTTTTATATCCCAGCAACAGTAAGAGCCGGTGAGAAGCGCTCTGCAACTGAGGTCAGGCCGCTGCCAGCGCAGAAAGCACCATTAGTGGACACGGGGCAAAAAACCGTCACGCTTTGCTTTGATGAAATGTGTCCGTTGTCTTCTTTGAGCTCTTGCAGCATCTTGTTCCTCAGCTCGTCAGAGTTCACACTGACAGTGACAGTGTCACTATAGTAGCGGGGGATGTGGTATCTGATCACAAGTCGATATGTTTTTTAATGATAACAAACTAATTATTTATCATGTGTAACATTAACTGTATCGTCTGTTTTATTAACCAGTAAATATTAAATCTGGGGTTAAACAGACTTTAAATGCCCTTTGACCCCTGATGGAGGGGCTGGGTTGTCAGATATTCGTATCACTGATTGATTTTTATGACATTTCATTAGATATTTACAATTTTCCGAGAGTGAGAAAAAACTAAAATCCTGCATCTTTCTTTCTCAGAGATATTTCTTCACATTCACATAGTTTTTTTTTTATCTCTTTCTGACATATTCTCGTTTGGACGAGCAGAGAGCTCAGGTGTTTGATATACAACTAAACTTCAGAGGTGTGTTTGCTTGTTGTGATGTCATTTCCTGGCGTTTCTTCACATCAGCAAAATCTAGTTATGCTCTAGCTGTTTGTAATCTACATGGTTTTAAACAGGATCATGTGCAGCCGTCTGCTGATGTCCTTTTCAGAGGTTCACTCGACCTTGTTCACGTCGTTCGGCTCTTTCTACAAGCGAGCGATCGTTTGGTTTCACGTGAATCTCCACAAAGTGAAATGAAGACATTTAAAGAAGCATCAGAAGACTCTTATTACACTGAGAAAGAGTCGTGACACGGGGTGACGAGGCCGACAATCACACTGAAAGAAGTGATGGGAACTCAGACAGATGAGGTTATGACAAGGACACACACACACACACACACACACACACACACACACACACACACACACACACACAGCCTTTTATCTGAAGTGCTAACGTTGAGCTGTGATAGGACGGCATTGTATGAAGCTGTCTTTTACAGATAAGTGGATTAATCCCTCGATAGAAGACTCGATCCGACACAGAGATGTAAGTGGAGTCATTAAAGAGAGTTTAGGTCTGTAAGGAGCTTATCTGCTTCATTATGAACTGAATCCATGCAGCACTTGACCCTGACTCAGAGGAGCAGCTGCATGAGGGATTTAAGGTTCCGACATCTTAGGAGGCAGAATTTTTTCAGCACTTTTCGTCTGTTTGAGTTTTTATTCGTCAGTCGGCTCGTCGGGGCTTCTCTGAACGACCGAGCGCGTTCCTCTGCTGCATCGTATCGCTCTGACTTCAGGGTCGTGACCCTCGTTTGGTTGTTGGTGACGGTTTGAGCCCGTTTTTAGTGAGACTTTTGCTGGGTTGACTCGTTGTCGTTCAGACGTGTCCTTCATGTTGATCTTCCCTGCAGCTTCATTCACACATGACAGGACGTTTTTGGAAAGAGCTGCTGCTCGTGCTATATTTACCAGCGTGTGAACGCGAGGAGCACAGACATAGGGAAGGATGTTTCAAACTTATCCTGCTGCTGAGACCTGAAATATTCTGTTTTCATAGAGATGAAGAATCTCTTCTTTAACAGCATTTCATTAATTATTCAACATGTTATATTGGAAATGTTCACCGAGTTAGGCCGTGTTGGAGGAACACCTGGGAGCTGTAGAGACACAGCAAACCCGTCATACTTCATAAACCACGCCCAGCTCATCACCTGAGACCAAATCAGTATGGTGCAGGGAAAAGGACAAAATGAAGACTATTGAGAGGCTGGATGGATGGATATGATTGTAAAGGAAAGAGGAAACACTTTCCGTGTTGGGAACAAACGGA
>NW_027211701.1:1160000-1165000 GCF_022749685.1 Semicossyphus pulcher
ACACACACACACACACACTGTGTAGCCCATATGGACACATACAGGATAAACAAACATATGAGCCCCAAACCACAACCATGACAACCAGATTCTCCCTCCCTCTCTCTCCTCCTCTCTCTCCCTCTCTCCTCTCTCTCTCTCTGTGTTATCATCTAAAGGAGCCTCTGGCAGATAATCTGACACAACACAATAAAACACTCACCTCTGCCGCCTACCTGTTCCCTCTCTCTCTCTCTGTTCACACACTTCCATCCAAACAGAGGTGTAACCAGTTTTCTGAGGCTGATTATGTGTAAACCACACACACAGACACACACACACACACACACACACACACACACACACACACACACACACCTCCCTCCTCTATCGTTGCTCCCCTCGTGTATTCTGCATTGAGTCAGTTGGATTCTTGTGGCTGCACCGTTGAGGAGACGTCTCAGGAAATAAAGAAATAGAAGTTCCGTTTCCTGTTCCCCCGATCAATGGGACAGAAACACGCAGCTGGTAAACACTGAAGGCTGCTGTCTGGGTTAACACCAGCGTTTGACACCACAGAGAGAGACGCACAGCTTCCAGTGTCAACATGAAAGCGATCGTCAGAACCAAAGTGGTTTCAGTCTGAGGTCGCAGTTAGGATGTTTACATCTCCTCTGTCAGAACAGCCGTGGTTTAAATCTGCTCACAGAGCAGCTTCTTCCTGTTAGAAGAGAAGCAGGTCGTTGTTTCATGAACACAGCGTTCGACTCAGGTAAAGCTGCTCTGCTCCACAGCCTGCGGTCAGACCTTCGCTTCAGACAGACTCAGCTAACGAAGGGGAAAATATCATCCTCTAAAAATCAATGTTCTGACGAATGAGCACAAGAGGCAGCGTCTCTTGTTTGAGATCATGATCTAAGCGCTGAGGTCATTAAAGGTGACTTTAGAGGGCCGCACCAAGGTATCTGACCTCACCTGGACTCCATGAGCCCGACTATATTTAGACCTGGTCATTACAGGATGTCAGGTCGAGTCCTGAGCCCCTCTCACACACAAGCTCTCACAACATGTCTCAGGACATACATACATCATACAGACACCTGAGGCCCTGGAGCCTGTGTCTCAGTCCAGGGGCTGCATCCTTCAAAGGAGGCGGTCTGTGGAGGGTGAGTCTGTGTCGCTCAGGCCGAACTGAAACGAGGGGGTCTGGTGTTCGGAGGATGCGTCACCAGCTGTTCCCGCCGCTCCCTGTTCTTTTTTTAATATCAGCCTGAGAGTCCACCATCTTGTTTGAATAGCCGCGCAATGAATCTTGGGATACGTTGGGCCATGAAGGATGCACCCGATGGATACCTCGTGGCCCAGCAACAGGAGGACACGTCTGTCAGCTGCATCTTAAAGAGCTTTCGAGACGGGACAGCCTTCGACTCGCTGCTGTGCTGGAATCCGTCCTTCGAAGGATGCAGCCTCTGAACTGGGACACAGCTACAGAGACAGATGACCTTTCACCCTGGGTCACAGTGGGTTTCACTCACAGGACAATTATATCAAAAACCACTGAACAATTAACCCGTCTAGTTCACATTTTAGAACAAAGGAACTTAACTGTCCGACCTTCTGACCAAAGTCAGAGTGTGTTTGACGGAGCTCTCTACTCTGAGGCCAGCTCTGTAAAAGAGCTCCGCTTAATGATGACATTTTACAGGCCACTATAACTGACAGTGACAGCTGCTTTTATGTGCCAATATTTACTGTCTTAATTTAAATCCTGTCACAGCAGCAGGAGAAGAAGACGGAGGAGCAGGAAGCAGTGTTTGTGTTGATGGAAGGAGGAAGGAGGAAGGAGAGAGGAGAGAGGAGGAGTTTGCAGCAAGTCCTCACAGCAGATATCAGAGAGAGACAAGTCAAGGACCAATTACTGACTCAACTTGGGAACATTTGGGGAGAGATAACACACACACACACACACACACAACCGCACACACAAACCTCACTGCCTCATTAAATTAGAGCCGTGCTGTGCGAGCCCGTTACCCACAACCCCTCCTGGTGAGGACAGGAGCAAAGGGTCATGGGAGAGTGCTGGCTAATCGACAGGAGCCCACATGTATGTGTGTGTGTGTGTGTGTGTGATAAAGTAAGAGGATTAATGGCCATGGTAACAGTCATACCAGGCCGGTTCTCTCTAACATCACCTTTTTAGGAAATTAGGGAATCAACACAACGTTTCAGGGAAAGAAGTCGAGTTTCAGGGAAGGTAAGAAGTCCAGAGTGTGGATGGAAACGTTTGTTCTGTTGATTTGAATGAACGTTTCCTGCTAATGTCCTTTTGTTAAATAAAGATGAACAGTGTTCTAGGTTGAAGCAGCGATGACAAGTCATCCTGAGAAGATTCCCTGCAGCAGGAAAACTTCCGGGATCGATGGAAGAAGAACTCTCCGACTGTGTTCAAAGCAGGACGGGAATCAGCACCTAGCCGCCGCTGTCCGCCTCTACAGCGCCCGATGAGACGAGCGAACTGATCCCAGCTCAGTCCTGATAATCTGACTCCCACTGAGAGGGACTACCGGCTGCATTCCCAACTTTAAAGGGAACTTTCTGCAGGATGTCTGATCAATACTGACTACTGAATCCTCTGTGCTGCTGTCCTGAGAACGCTGAGCTCTCCCAGCTGTGCCTTCATCTACCAGAATGCATTGCCAGGATGCCTCTGCAGTATGCTCTCATAGGGCTGTAAAGTGTAACACACAGGCTGACCCTGAGCCATGCTGATGTGCTGGTAAACTCCACCCATTCCCTCATCATGGTGCTTCTTGTGCACAGGTGAGACGGTACTTTAAGGGTCAAACTAAAGACATGAAGCGCTTCTATAAAGGACACATTACAATAAATGCACCGACAGTATGAATATTCATCTGAGCCACATCTTTGTCTCTTACTCGCGCTGCTTTGGCGTCCTGACACCGTGTCCTTGTTATTGTACAAACTGCTGACGGTGCACATTCAGCACATTCAGGAATCATTCTGCTGCTCCTGAGGAGGAACACTTATTATAGTACGACGCTGAGGCCTGCATGAAGATGCTGCAAAGGAAAAACATCAGGTACCAAACCAAATATAAAGCTTAACAGAATCCTCGTCCACCTGTGTCAGCTGGAGTCACAGAGGAAGTGAACGTGACGGATGTCCTGGACGGGCGGCTGCAGGTCTGCAGGTCTGACGGTCTGATAGCTGCTGAGTCTGACGGTCGGATTTTATGAGGAACACTTTGGCTCAGTTAGTCACACAGACAGCTTTTATGTGTGTGTGTGTGTGTGTGTGTGTGTGTGTGTGTGTGTGTGTGTATGTGTGTGTGTGTGTCTTTGTCTAACACAATCTGGACTCGCACATAAACTCAGTGAGCAGAGAAACTCTGCATCCTTTCTTTTACTGTGTTTCTGCAGGTTTCCATGTTAATGTGGCATGTACAGTGTTAAACTGTGTCTGCAGGGGGGGGCAGAGGGTGTTATAACACACCTTTAATGGTGGTCAGTGCGAGGAGGAGCGTCTGAGCGTCAGAAGGCCTTCAACATGTGGCTGATTGGCTGCTGTTTGTCAGCTCAGCAGCACGCTGAGCTCCTGCACGAGGCGTTCAAACATTCTCTGAGCGTTTCAAGTCACGTTGCTGTGATTCTCCTCTGTAGGAGTTGAGCCATCGGACTGGTCGTGATCTTATGAGAGGAACAAGCTGAGCTGAGGTTGACCTTTGACCCTGTATAACCGAGTGTATCATATTTGATACACAGGCTTTTGTGACCTCTACATCAGCAGTGTGATCCTCTGACAAAACCTGTTGAAAACAACCAGACACATGCAGTGCACAGATAATCCCCCAGGGGGCAGACTATACGACCCAGGCGACCTTTGGGTGGGACCTCAAACATGGAGGTCGTCGGCCTGTGACCCTCACGTGGTTTTAAAAATAGTTTCTGATACTGCAGGAGGAATATTCTCTGGATTAAAGCGACGGGTAATGACCGAACAGTTGTTATTTTATCGAACAGTCGTGTTTTACATGAATGCAGCAGGTGTTTAAAATAATGGATCTGTAGATTGATTTAGAATAATGCACTATACTAACTATACTATACTAACTAATTATGGTGTAAATGATGTCATTGGCACAGACTGAATGTGAGATATTTACAGCCTACAATGTGCCGTTTCTCACACACACAGAGACACAACAGATGAGTAACTGGCTCACACAAAAATACATGAAACAAATGTTCTTCTCTAAGTTTGAAGGGAGAACTTAAAGGATGATCTGAGTTTAATGTGTGTTCTGTGTGCTACAGTCAGCGTGTGCTTATAGTCGCTCTGTGAAACACTGTAAGGGCTTCGTTCTGTCGTGTTGGCTTGTATTTGTTGTAACCAGTAAATTACAAACATGATACACAACACGCAGATGTTACATCATTCTTATTTTTAATTTGTCCGAAGAACTCAAAGAACTCAAAGTTTCTGTAAATAACCGGCTGGTTCGGATCATCAGGGTGAGAGCGTGACAGAAACACGGGAGAGACGGAGGCTGCCCGAGGCGTCAGGCGTTTACGGCCTGTCGTTCCTCCTGCAGCGTAAACACTAAAGAGCAGATCTGACTGACGTGTGAACGAGTCGCGCTCATCGTACACGTTGCTTCCTGAAACGACCCACAGACGTGTTTTACATTAAAGAGAGGAGAGCAACACGAGACAGCTCGGCTCAGGCGAATAAAGTCGATCTGTTCAATCAGTGAGTCATTCAATCAGTCAAACTTTATTTATACAGCACTTTGAAACAAACAAAGTGCTTTAGAAGAAATGGGACTAATACGCACAAAAGAAGCTGAACAAGGCGACGAGATGGATCCATTAGATCACAAGAGATGAAACACTTTGAAACACGATCATCACGTTAAATAAAGAGATGTTAAAATGAGGACAACGCTAAACAACACTGGAACAGTTAAATGCTAATGAAACAAATAGAATAAAATAAGT
>NW_027211701.1:1167500-1255000 GCF_022749685.1 Semicossyphus pulcher
CTTCCTCTCTCTCTTTTGTTCTATCACTCCTTCTCTCTCTCTTTTGTTCTATCACTCCTTCTCTCTCTCTCTTTTGTTCTATCACTCCTTCCTCGCACTCTTCTGTTCTATCACTCCTTCCTCGCACTCTTCTGTTCTATCACTCCTTCCTCTCTCTCTTTTGTTCTATCACTCCTTCCTCTCTCTCTTTTGTTCTATCACTCCTTCTCTCTCTCTTTTGTTCTATCACTCCTTCTCTCTCTCTTTTGTTCTATCACTCCTTCCTCTCTCTCTTTTGTTCTATCACTCCTTCCTCTCTCTCTTTTGTTCTATCACTCCTTCTCTCTCTCTCTTCTGTTCCATCACTCCTTCCTCTCTCTCTTCTGTTCTATCACTCCTCCCTCGCTCTCTTTTGTTCTATCACGCCTTCCTCTCTCTCTTTTGTTCTATCACTCCTTCCTCTCTCTCTTTTGTTCTATCACTCCTTCCTCTCTCTCTTTTGTTCTATCACTCCTTCTCTCTCTCTCTTCTGTTCCATCACTCCTTCCTCTCTCTCTTTTGTTCTATCACTCCTTCCTCTCTCTCTTTTGTTCTATCACTCCTTCCTCTCTCTCTTTTGTTCTATCACTCCTTCCTCTCTCTCTTTTGTTCTATCACTCCTTCTCTCTCTCTCTTCTGTTCCATCACTCCTTCCTCTCTCTCTTCTGTTCTATCACTCCTCCCTCGCTCTCTTTTGTTCTATCACTCCTTCCTCTCTCTCTTCTGTTCTATCACTCCTCCCTCGCTCTCTTTTTTTCCATCACTCCTTCCTCGCTCTCTTCTGTTCTATCACTCCTTCCTCGCTCTCTTCTGTTCTATCACTCCTCCCTCGCTCTCTTTTGTTCTATCACTCCTTCTCTCTCTCTCTTTTGTTCCATCACTCCTTCCTCTCTTTTCTCTCAGAGTCTAACGAGCATCAAACGGACGGTTTTCGGAGTCATGGACGGAGGAAGGAGACGTGTGACAGTGAGGCGTCTGCTGGCTATGCTCTTGTTTCTGAGCGTCCACATCTGTTCTTTCGACTCCTACTCTTTCTCCTCTACTTCAAACGTCGTCTTTCGAGTGCCCAGAAACATGCACGTGCATATTCCACATAGTGTTGTTGTCAGGAAAGAAAAGCATGATGGGAAACTTTCCGCTCCTCTGATGTGAAAGCAAACGGCCTGTTGGTGTGAGCCGTGATCCAGACGTGAGCTCAGACAGGTTCAACTGATGACTTCACTCTGTAAACATTCAGATCGATCACATGACTTATGTTCCAAACTTAACAATCAAATCAAAACGTGATTAAAAATGAATCATTGTGGATCGTTTTTTGATCGTAGCGGACTAACGATCTCGTTTTTCCTCCCTGAAGTCGTCAAACGATCAAGCGGTTCGATTCTCATGAAGGTTCTGCTGATGACTTTCACATGAGCTGATCACTGATGCTGCTTTAATGACGATGTGTCGAGGTGTGTTCCCCGGGACGTGTAGAGATGGACGCTGTGTTTGAGCCCCTCCGATCCCTTCTTGTGCATCATGTGTGAGCACAGCCTGATTGTGCTGCAGATTTATCTATTGAATTTAAATATCAGGGCAGGATCGGTGCTTCATGGTGAGCATGGCGTGTGCACCAAACCTCTGCATGCTGAAAGAATGCTCACGTGATATTGCACGCACAAACAGACACAATAAAAGCTGCACATCGATCAGTTTCCCATCAGATTATTGGTAGGAATTGATTGATACTTTTTTAGCCTCCGTGCTGAGATGGTGAGAGACAGATATGGAGGCGAGCAGCAGTCGTGCAGCCAGCTGAGCTGCAGGTGAGGAGGTCTGTCAGAGGGTTAAAGGTCACAGCTGGTTACACTGGCCCGAGGATTTATTGAGTACAAACCAGGAAGCAGGCTGCTGTTCTCCTTTCCAGCTTGTTTTATAAGATGAACTAAAGAAAGGCGTTTTCCTTTTCCAGAAGACTTTTAATCTTTTTTCTTCTCTTTAAATAGTGAGATACATTTTCACACATTTCCCTGATTACAGATCTCACTGCAGGCATTCTCTCGTCCCTGGAGACGACAATAAGAGATGAATGCTCGTTGTTCCAGCAGGATGTTTTCATCAGGATATTTGTGCGTGTGATTAAAGGCTGAAAAAGAGAGAGAGAAAGTATTTGTGTGCTTTTCTCTTTTATATGTCAGAGCAGCACTTTTCATGACGGGCCTCGTCAGGTTCATCTGAAGACAAGTAAAGCTGACAGTGAAGAATCCGAGTTATTCCGGGGAGAAGATTCCTCTCCTTCATCGGCTCCTCGGGAGAAAAGCTCGTCTGTGCAGAAACATTCCTGCAGTTTGATGGACGACAGATTCGTCTGTCGTCTGTTTTCTTCTGATGGAGACGATGATTAAGTCTTCAATCAATATTTATTGATGTTACATGAAAAATAAAAGTGTCGATGAAAAATCCTCTGGCTGTGCAGCACAGCTGACTGTGATATTCAAAGCATGTTAGCCTGCACATCACCTGCATCACATCGTGGACAGGAGAGAGAGGCCTGGAGAAAGGGAACCTGGCAGCGTGGTTATCTGATTGGCTCAAACCAGCGAGTGAAAAGCAGAGCGGACGCTGTGACACGGAGAGGGGAGGAAGCGGGACACGATGGAGGAGAGAGGAGGGGGAGTAACGGAGCACACGTCCTTCAGACCGAACTGTGAGCATCCACTCACGAGCGGAGAGACAAACCTGTGTGTGTGTGTGTGTGTGTGTGTGTGTGTGTGTGTGTGTGTGTGTGTGCTCTTACCTATGCAGTAGCAGAGCAGCACAGAGAGCAGCACAGACAGTCCTACAGCACTGAGGGCTGTACACCTGAGGAGAAAACACAAAGGTAGTCATTGTGTTGTCGTCTCTCCGTCACCGAAGCTTTTGTCTCGATAAACTTCAGAAAACAAAGAAACATCAGCTGCCGTCAGTCTGCGTGACGATCCGTTCTCCTTTAAATATGTAGGTGTCATGTCGAGACGTGTCATCGGACATGTCATGTCCCTAGAATCTGTAAAACCTCAGATAAAAGGTGACGTATCAGTGAAGCAGAATAAATGATTAACGTTTGTTTTGGGTCTTATATATAATTAATACAAAGACTGGAGCAGTTTTTTTACTACGATAAATAAACACACCGAACATATTCTGAGATGTTCTCATTTTTCTGAGTGTAAATGTATTTTAAACAGAAATGTTTTGCTTCTTGTGATGTCCTGTCTGCCTCCTAAAGTCTGCACCGCCTGCCATGCTGCCGTCGGCCACACTGATGAGGACAGTTCAGCCTGTTTGTTCTCTGGAGACACGAGTCACGATCAGCTGATGTTACGGTGCTGCAGCGCTGTTATCTCCAGATAAACACGACATAAATAAGTCGAGATCTTAAAAATCATAAACTTGTTATCAACCAGGAAATAAAATGTATGGATGCATGTCCGCTTCGGGCTTCCGTATTTAAGACCATTTGTAACGGGATTATTCAAGCATTGATCTCTCAAGGGCAGACCGCCACAGGATGACGCCATCGACGAATGTAAGGGATGAGGTGAGACATGGACGTCTTTGCTTTCTGTTGCAAACAGAATGAAAGCTAAAAATATTAAAGTTTCTATTTTAAATCCATTTAAAGTTAAAGACCGACCACCGCTCAGCAGCCTGCACCGAGCTCCTTTTAGTAACTTCATCATCAATAAGCCGATGAGTTCAACACGAAGCCAACATGTCGACTGCACAGTTAGTTAAACGTAGCGTACTGATTTTAAACATCATCTCTTCATCATCACCGTGTTTGTGCTTGAATCAGCATTAGCAGAAGATAATCTGACGCCTGAGCAGATGGAGGAGGCATCGAGTCAAAGCTGATGAAGACACTGAAAACATGCAGCAATTCATTTCAACCTAAGCTCCCTTTGTGGCTGGAGAGCAGCGACCGCCCCGACGTTTTCATCAGAAACTCCTCCAGACCACAAATCATTTGTTCTGCAGGCAACAGAAAAATGAGTGCAAGCAATAATCCATAACTCCGCTGCAGAAAGTTTCTCACATCAATCTGTTTTTAGAGTCAGGGATCATTTCTCCGTCTCACCTCCAGGAGCAGTACTTGGAGGACTTCTTGAACTTGAAGGCAGAGCGGGACAGGGTGTTCCTGGGCAGAGGCCTGGTGGGCGGCGAGTACACGGAGCCTGTCGCCATGGTGTAGCCAGGGGTGGCCGTGGAGAAGAGGGGGGTGGTGCCTGTACCTGTCTTAAAAAGGAAGTGCCTGCAGGTGAGACAAGAAGAAGAGAGAGAGGCTAGATGAGTTAAATGCAACAAGTTCAATTCAACACAAAACAGTCGCACTCTGCTGCCCCCTGGTGGTGGCTGTGGGTGTGTGTCCTGATCATGCATTTTGTTTCGAAGCAGCTCTCGTGTTCGGTGACTCCACCTTTGGAACGACTCCACAAACTAAACCGGCCGTCAGCGCTCGTAAACCCTGCAGGTAGCATGTGGAGGTGTCCTGACTGAGCTCTGTTGTTTGTCTCTGTATCCTTACAGGCTGACTGAGCTCTGTTGTTTGACGCTGTATCCTTACAGGCTGACTGGGCTCTGTTGTTTGACTCTGTATCCTTACAGGCTGACTGAGCTCTGTTGTTTGACGCTGTATCCTTACAGGCTGACTGAGCTCTGTTGTTTGACTCTGTATCCTTACAGGCTGACTGAGCTCTGGAGTTTGTCCTGATTGAGTGAAATGTCAATCCAGCTTTTCTGCTCCCGATTCAACAGTTGGCCTCTTGCCTGAGCTCAGACTGTCCGACCTGTGTGCGTTACACGACCTCTGCAACGACTTTGTGCCAGACGGCCAGAAGAAGGAGAACGAGCTCGTTCTTCTGCAGGGTCTGTCCTCTGATTGTGAAGCCTGTGTGCTGATCTCACCTGTGCATGCTAACCAGGTAATGCTAACAGTGACAAGACTTATGTAGCCGTCTGTAAGCTACGTTTGTTGCAAGATCTCTAAACCAGCGGTTACTGAGAGTGTGTGTTTGGTAACTTATGTGCTGAAAGTAACCTGTGCATGCTAACGAGGACGTGACCCCTGACCTGTCAGGCTCATTATTTTTTCCCTTTGATATCTCAGACTCATGTTTTAGTCTTATTTGGCTCAGCCTTTTTCATTAGCATGTGCTGAGCCAAGCCGCGATGACCTGCACCGCTTTGTAAGTTTGGCTTCCATCTCAGAGAAGTTTAGTTTCCTGACCGTTCAACATGTTCCACTTTTTGTGCCTCCTGTCTAAAGTATCCCTCAGGCTCTGGTTCAAACGTCACACGTTCCTCAGAGAACCACAGGTAACACGGGGGACACTGCTTCAGTCCCTGTGACACCCTGTGTGAGTGTTCAGAGCACAGTAGCTGCGAGTCCCAGCGCAGCCTGAGAAAGCTTTATTGTGCTCATTAAGTTGATTAATGAAGCCTGTGACGTGCACTTATTCTTTCCATTGTGCATCTCTTTGCTCGGGCAGAACCACCTCCTGCCACCAGCCCTGCACTGACTCATTACCCATAAGTCATCTGCAGTTGTGTCTCACAGAAAGTAAAGAACAACTGCGTGGTTAATCATATTTGTCGGAGAAGCCTGAAGAGAAGAGAAGACAATGGATTGCTTGAAGAAGTGTGTCCGCGTGAAGAAGAGAACATCACAGGCACATACATGTGAAGCTGCAGTGATTACCAAGGTCACAATGTCTAATTAATGACAGAACTGCAGCTAACGAGCATCTGTAATTACAATCAGACTGCTCTCTAACAAGGCGGTGTGATTAACAATTAGAACCTATTATAACAAGGGCCCTTCAATTAATACCTGCCTTCAGGCGAGACGTGAAGAGGAGAACACAGGAGAGAGAGAGAGAGAGAGAGAGAGAGAGAGAGAGAGAGAGAGAGAGAGAGAGAGAGAGAGAGAGGGAGAGAGAGAGCGATCGAGCGAGAGAGAGAGAGAGAGACAGGGAGAGAGAGGGAGATAGAGAGAGAGAGGGAGGGGCAGCGAACAGGACTGTGTTTTGCTCTCCGCTCAGAGCCGTTAAAGAGCAAACACAATTTAAAGCATTTAATCAGAAGCATTATAACAACTGCTGCAGGAGACGTTCCACTGTTTCTGCTGCGCTGCTCCTTTTTCTTCTGAGGTGCATGATGGGAAATGTTGTCAACAGGAAGCCAGTTGTAGTCTGTGAACAGTGACCCTGAGAGCCCAGTGTTTAAACATGTTGTGACGTAAATGTCTTTAGATGAGCGAGGGGGGGGGGGGGGGGGGGGGGGGGCAGAGTGTAGTCTGTTTATAGTCTTGTATGATGCACATGAGGAGAGCCAGAGCACATCATAACTGAGAGTCTGCTGACCTGCCACAAGAGGAGAGGAGGACACACTCCTACATTTACATTAGTTTATCTATCTAATCAAACACTCGGGGTCAACGACACGGCTGCTTCCTGAGGTCAAAGAGCAACACGATCACACAGAGCCTGACCGCAGC
This sequence comes from Semicossyphus pulcher, assembly GCF_022749685.1. Lineage (NCBI taxonomy): Eukaryota > Metazoa > Chordata > Actinopteri > Labriformes > Labridae > Semicossyphus > Semicossyphus pulcher. Next base: position 1,174,039 of record NW_027211701.1, read on the forward strand.
TGCAGGTGTGAACGCACTCCAGATGTTCTCTGAGTCGCTCTACTATTCCTGTGACTGTCCTCCAATGATTTTTAGCAGCTGTTTTATAAAGTTGCATAAAGCATCTATTGGCTGAGCGAGCTGTTCGTCTTCTGACAGGTCTACAGGTTGGAGCCTCTGCTTCTTCACGTCTGCTTTCTTATGAGATCACGTGAGATCATACGAGATCACGTGAGATCATACCGTCCCCTGACACACTACATCATCTTAATAATACCTTGCAGTCTGTGCATCCAGATCAGTTAGGACATTAAAGCGGGCGCAGCCTGAGCCCGGCCTCACGTCACGTTAAACTATGAAAATATGAATGAGTGTGTGTTTCCAGTAACTTATAACTCTAATGTCGTGTTGAGAGAGCAACAAGTTTACGTACTGAGAAGACGACAGCAACTCTAACGCTCCACAGCGCGTGCAGTTCTTCACCTCGTGTGGCATTTATGTTTCTTTAATGGAGGAATATGTTCCCTCTGTTTACACAGCCGGAGGTGTTTCTGTCCTCACAGTGTGGAGGGTACATATTAATGCCTGACACTTTATTATTTATCACACATCAAAGAGCATCATGTCTCTGTGGAGCGGGATGAAAACAGACTTTTCATTGAGCTTTCATTCAGAGAGAGAGGCGCACATCACACGCCGATGGCGACTTGATGAATGTTAAGGATGTATGTACGTTGAGTCAGAGCGGAGCTGTCTCTGGTATCAGGCTCATTAAGGATAGATTTATCGTAACACAATCAGACGACGGTGGTCTCTCCTGACAAACCAAAAAAAGATTCTCTTCCTGCTTTCATTTATGTTTCTCTAGTTTTGCCACGGCGTCCTGCCTTTCATCACAAACATCACTTTCATATCAATTAGTTATGAAGTTGCAATTATGGCGGGCTGTGAAGCTGAACACTGAGGCACCATGGGAAGTCTTTCCACAATAAACCAGAGCACGACATCTGAAAATACAGCTGCAAGTGTAACTCAAACCAAGCGCGGAAAATGACCCCAAAACACGAGAGGTTGTGGGAGGACGGGCCAATGTGGACATGTGATAGTCTGCAGGTCGTCACGGGGGGAAAGCTGAGCACGATGAAATGCATGCTGGATTTATGGACGTATTCAGCTGTTCCTTCTTTAAACAAGAGGGAGAGACAGGCTGAGTTATCGCTGGGCTGAAATCACATTTGTTCTTACACAATGCCCAGAACAGAGACCCATGTTCTCACGTTTATCTCTTATGAGTGTCTGACTCTGCCTGTCGGTGCAGTCACATCTTAAACACATTCACTGTCACAGAGTCAGCTGTCAGGAAGCTGAAACACACGAACACCCGGAGAGTTATTTGTGATAACTGCAGAGTCGTCTGTGATTTATAAAAGTCATTTAGCGTTAATCATTTTCCTGCGCACACGTCTCTGATCTGTAAAAGTTCCTCACCAAACACAGAGGTCCTTTCACGTTGTTAGTGTCAGGCGAATAGGCGTCTCGTCGTCCGCGTGATTTACGGTCGTAAAAGTTTTACTTATGTTTCTGACTGTGTCCAGGCCGAGACTTATGGAGGTAGAGATCAATAATAAATAACGTTTCGACAGCATCTTCGGTGCAGATTCAGAGGCTCGTCTCTCTAAGCTGCACAGAGACAGAACTCATCAGAGGAGAGAAATCTAGAGACGGCTGGATGGATGGTGGGATCATACGGAAGCCCTCAGCGGACATGCATCCATACATTTCATTTACTGTTCCCGTGATGGGTGTGAACGGGTACGAGTTAAGATCATCCGACATCACGCTGCTGCAGCGCTGTTATCTCCTGATAAATAAGACGAGATCTGAAAACAACTGAAAGTACTCGTTTTTAAAAACAGAGTCAATAAAATGTGTGGATGCATGTCCGCTCAGGGCTTCCGTAGAATCATGCGGTGAGGGACGTTTATATGTGACAGCCTGTTCACAGGGACGTCGGGAAGTGAACACAGAGACTGGACACGATATCAGGGAGATACAGTCAGGAAGTTCAAGTTAGATAAACACTTTATCCAATGTGTAATGACATATGTGTCAGGTAGTGACGTAGCAGATATGTTCTATAACTAGAGTAGGTATGTTGGTGTTTATTTACACTCTTTCTCTTGACCAACTTGGTGCCCAAACTTAACCAAACTTGTGTTTACGATTGTTGAAGTCATGAAACTCACTGAACATTGCTGATTTATTATTGCTGACTTGCCTGCTTTATTTTGAAAGTCTAACAGGATGTAGGATATTTATCACTGCAGATTCCACGGGGGAGAACTGTCAGCACCAAACTGACACCAGGACGGTTCCTACAGCGACACATTTTGAAGCTTGGGGCTGCTGACTCTAGAAGCTAAAAGCTCAAATAGAAGTGCAGCCTTATTTTCCCACTCAAATAAGAAACATATCAGGATACAAGATCAATTCTTTTTATATATTTTGGATTAGAAACCTTTTAAAGCAGTAAATCAGCAGCTTTGTTTGGGGAACATCACTCCCAGTATTCCCATCATCCTCAGTGCGAGTCCCTCCAGCTGAGCGTGAGCCGGAGACAGTGCTTCTTATGCTGGGACATTTACTGATCCAGGACTGGGGGGCCTCTTGAGCAGCACCGCCACGCAGCAGGGCCTAAGAGAGCGCGCTAACTCCTCTATATGTGTCTGTTATTAGTGTATAAGTGCAAGTCAATTACAGCAGGCGGGCGGAGCGGGGATAATCGAGTGTAAAATGACTGTAACCACAGCGAGCTCTTCAGCCATCACTAATCCGCTCATCCACTAATAATAACACTATTCTGCACATGTACATTACATTAACGCTATTTACACTGAAGCTGTCTGCGACAACAGGAGCTGCAGGAGGAGCAGGAGGAGCAGGATGCTGCTGCATGTGTGTTAAAGTGTGACACAACGTCACAAAGCACAGAGAGGTCACGGGTCCTTAGCAGAAAATCACTGTAACTAATGTGTGGACGGTCGATGTCACATATACTGTACGTCTAACGCTGAGACAGGGGCCGACGGACAGCAGCTTTCTGCACGTAATCCACACGTAAGCACCGCCTATAGTCTGATAAAAGGATCATTTTAATTCACATTACACACTTTAAATGCTCCTTTTCTCCCAGCTGAAAACCAGGCAGACGCCCAAGCCTCGACAATACGTGCTTCTCATTTGTGTCAGACCAAAGTAAGTAAAGTCCTGTGAAGAGAGCAGCTGTTAAACAATATATTCTGAGATATTTTTAGGCATCATATTAATTTATTTATTCACTGTAAAAGCTAACAATATGACTCCAGCATCTGCAGCTGCTCCCAAAATGTTGCAACAATATGATATTTGAGAAACTGCGCAGAAAATAAGCCGGCTGTTCTTATTTCTCCTTTAAGGGAATTTAATGTCTGCAACATAGTCCTCGATGGGTCAAAGGTCGTCCACGAAAAGTTCTTGTTGTTTCCACTGACAGGCTCAGATTGTTATTCTAAGTGTGTGACAACATGACAGAAAGGATCCCTACAGAGATAGACCTTTTTGTTACAGAGGAAGATGCTTGTTTTAACCACACACAGACGTTACATCGCTCTCTGCACACACACCAGACTCCATTCATAAAAACACTGATTTAAGCTCACAGGACACAGGAGCTGCTGCTCTGCTGCTGCCTTGACTGTTAAGTTAGTTTGTGTTAGTTGTTACTTTGGAGCTTTAATGGGTTCATTTGAGTCCAACACAATATTTACGTACAAACAATGACACAAAAAACAGTAGCCGTTCCAGGCAGAGCTCCTGTTTTGCCTGTAACATAAAATTAATGTTTTTGTCAATGGGGTTTGGTTTGAAGAGAGCGATGTCTTGTGTTTGTGAACCGTTTAATAATTTAGACCCTAAAATAAGTAAAAATGGTTGTTATAAATGGAGCAGTTACAAAATATTGGAGAGAAATCAGAACGAAGTCGTAAGTGACCTGAGGGCAAAGAAATGTGTGCTTTTAGAAGAAAGCACGCCTGAAGCATTGTTCCTGGTTCTATGCTAGAAATCCAGACACCACAGTGAGTCCCAAATGCCATATATAATATTTTCACAGTGTATCTTCATTTCAGCAGTGTGTGTGTCTGTTTGTGTGTGTGTGTGTGTGTGTGTTGGTGTGTGAGTGTGTGTGTGAGCGAGATTGACATCAGCGGCTGTTCAATCCAGAGACCAGTTGTGTCGGGTGTCCCTTGACACGACAGGTGCACGCCCATGAATCTGTGAGTGTGTGTGATCGTCTGAGGGTACAATATGTGTCTTTGAGACAGTGTGTGTGTGTGTGTGTGTGTGTGTCATTGGAGGGATTACCACCTCTAAATGAGGACATTCACACTCCGCTGTCACATCTCACTCCCCCTTTCATCTCCTGTAAGAGCCCTAACTCACCTCTTTCCTCCTCTCTGCTGTTCTGTCACTCACACCATCGGCTGCACATGAAGTGGAATCAAATGTGTGTCAGTGTTTCACATTTCAGCAGGAAAATAAAAGAAATGTTTGGGATATTTTCCTCCATCGCCAATTTGCATAAAAGAAACGTTGGCTGCAGAAGTGCTCAATCCCCCTCTTGTGGAAAACATGTAGTAAACACATTTTTATGTATTGTCTGCAGAGAAACGGCGACTCTTTCTGAATACATTTCATTTTCATAATATCGGTGTTTTCCTCTGTTCTCAGCACAAAGCATCACAACACATCCGTTCACTACACGCTGATGGGTTTGTGAGATGTGGAGAGAGCTGGGGAATATTTGATCTCTGTGGAGGACAGAAATAAACTCATTGCTGCAAAGTTGTGATCCTTGTTCTTCACAGCATTTTGTATTTTATATGCAGAAGATATTCTGCCACTTAAAGAGTCACATCGGACAGATCTCATACAGTCGTATCTTTTAATTTATTTCTGCCTCTTGAGACATTCGCTTCATTTAGCAACAGCTTCCCCGTTGAATTCAGACTCTGTTGATCACCTGCCTGCAGCACCTGTTCTCAACATGAATACTCACAGTGCAGCAGAGGTGCTCAGCGTCACGAGGAGCCGCCATCATTCACTACGGTGATCTAGTTTAACACAGAGTGAGGTACGAGTTAGATCTATCCTTAGCTCAGTCAGAGATTTCAGCAGTATTCATGCTTCGTCCGGACTCAGGCTGCAGGAGCGTTTGGTCCGTGTTTCCCAGCTCAGCCTTCAGGCAAACACTAAAATCCATTTAGATATTCTGCATGTTTAAGCGGACGTGTTTCTGTTTGTTGTGTTGTTGTCCGAATAGTATTGACCAATCACGTATCAGCAGGCTTCAGTTGCATGCAGGAAACAGTCCGCGTGGAGAGCAGGTGGAACACAATTCACCGTAACACCGTCCCGGCTCCCATCGGCTTCCCCTTCACCTTCTCAACTCCACCTGCGCTCTGACTTTATAGCTGTTAGACTGTAAATAGTCGGCGCACATTAAAGGAAGTCTTAGCCTGAAGTCCTTTACCTCAAACCGCTGGCTACACTGGAAGCCTGGAAAGGTTGGGCGTCGCTCCCAGAGGGTCTTCAACAGACGACAGCAGACGGGTTCTGAGATTGTTCTGACACCAACACGACATATCTTCAGTGCTTTTGTGCACGCTTTTAACTAACTTCAATGTAAACCCCTTTGTGTCAACATTAGAGGCTCAAAGAAACAAAGACAGAAAAAAGGCTCCCATAAAGTAGGGCTATTGTTTTAACCTGCCCCTGGATGTTTGCCCGAACCTTAACTGTGCAGATTTTGTGCCTGAAGCTCACCAAACAGACCAAGTGCAGGAAGAAAACAGGCGGTACCATGTGAGGCGGAGACTACCTGAAAGTGTCGGTATGTGGCGTCTGGGATGAGAATGCGTTGTTGGCAGGGATGTTGGGCCCAGATTCAACGGTCGAATCAAAACTTAAAGCTCTGGGGTGGCTCCCAAACTCACCAGGGCCACGCTGATCGTCTCTGCAACACTGTCTGGATATCTGCGAAGTGTGCGCCTGCAATCACCGTTTAACGCCACGGGTGCCGCCAAAGAGAACAAAACTGAGATCTTGGAGATCTTTAACTCTGGATGAAAAGTTGGTAACTGCATGGTAAACACGCCTTACCTAAGGCTAACATTAGCTAGCATGCTGCTGCTGACGTTGTAACTTCAGTCTGCTTCACCGTGAGATCACACGAGGTCACACGGTTGTTGCTTCCTCTGGCACACACACAAGATTATCTTAGTCACATCCTCCTGGTGATGCTTTATCCCTGCAGCCCCTGCAGTGTGTGCATGTTTGAGCTTAGAGAGAAGCGTCTCCTCATGTGTGTGATGCAACATGATTTTTAATATTGGTTAGGTCTTAAAGTCCTGCACTGAGCCCGGTCTATCTCACTAATGTCAGCACTTCGTAGGCTCTTGCAGCGACTGTCATTATAGAGACAGATTTGTGATGTTGTGGGGGCTTTCTGTTTGTTCACTTTGTACCAGCGAATGGAGCCGTGCTCCCTGTAATCTGACAGATACATGGTCCTCTGGTGAATTAGCCGACTCATATAAATCAGCAACGAAGTGAAAAGGGAAAACAAATGTCTCCTATAACTCAGGGCACTGTCAGCCGGAGTCAGAGCGCGGAGCCGTCTGTCAGTCAGCATCTTACGTGGAGGAGCTGGTACGAGGCGGCTTCACCTCACACAGCTGGATGTGTCAGAGCGAGGGCACTTTGTTCATACGTGAGAGGAGCCACCTCTCTCAATCTGTCTGTTAGCGTCGATTAATATTTGGTTAGATTTTCAAAATAAAAGCTCCTGAGAAACTTTAAATGAGTTTGAAAAGATAATCAACATTAGTGACATCAAGTACAGACATAAGTGTCATAGTGTGTATTTCATTATACTGGTTTGTCCGTCATCACTTCCTGTTTGCCTTTGTCACTTCCTCCCTTGTGTTTAGCTTTACTTTCTTGTTTCTTTTCCCGCCTTTGTGATCATGTGTCCCGCTCTCATTGTTTTCACCTGTGTGTGATTAGTCTCACCTGTCCCTGGTTACCTGCAGTGTATGTAGGCCATGTCTACACCTACACAGGTATTATTCAAACGTAGCATCTTCTCTGCGCTTGGCCTTCCACACAAATGACGTTTTAGGTCAGAAACTCGTTTCCACGGAGACGTGTAGACGGGGCAACTAATGAGGCGGACATGACAGAACAGTGAAGCTGCTAACCGTGCTAACAGGACTTGCTACATGTTTACTCATATATGATATTGAGGAATAACTCGCTTCACTATCAGTCCACACATATGATTCCCCCTCCCTCGAAGCGCCATTGCAGCCCGCCAGGTCGTCTTCCAGCAATAGATTTTTTCAGACGTTTGATTGGCTGCGATTTTCTTTTTCTTCTTTGCGTGACCGGGTTATACATCGCCTGTTGGTGTGTTGTTCTCATGACAGCGTTTCTGATGGGCTTTTGCATTTTTGTTCGGACGGGGATCTTTTGATAACCGTGCTCGTGTGGACGCAGTTTTGTTTATTAAACAAAGGAGGTAACAACACGGCCTTCGTCTTTGTCTTCCCTTGTTTCTGAGCCAGTTCGTCTTTACTTACACTTCTAAACCCTGCTCATTGTTTCCTCCTCGACCTTTGGATTGTCCTCCCTTCAGACAAAAGTGAGCAAAGATGTTCTGATGGTTCTAAAGATGATCTCTCCAGATGTTCCTGTGGTGTGAGGGATGTTCAGAGTGATTTTACTTCCCCTGATCTGCTCGGAAGATCGTCACGCTCTCACAGATTTCAAATATTAAACATATTGAATGTTTACGATGTGATATCCTGTTGTGTGGGGGGAGAACCCCGAGGACAGCCGAGCACGCTCTCTGTGGATCGTCACGTGGAACCAAACAATAGCCAATCAGGAAGCGAGCTGACTAAAGCAGGAAGCACAACAACCGCAGCCATGGCGACAAAAGCAAACGTGCAGCATAAAGTAACACGTGCAGCCCGTGTTCACGCCGTCTCCACCTCTTCATCCACTGTTTGTTCTTTTCTTTCGTCCGCCATGTTTGTTTACTCTGAAGTCTCGTTTGATCATAAGAGATTTAGTGAGATTTCCAGCTGTGAGAGTCGGACTCTGGGTGTTGGTCTGTTAGTGTGTGGTGTCGTCATGTGTGGCTGTCTCACATTTTACACACCTGATAGGACCTTAAACACCTCTCGGTGTGGAGCAGCCTGAACGTGCACTGTTGAACATTTTAGTTCAACACAGTAGCTGAACGCTGGTCTCTGGGACGCACGTCCTGTTTGTCTGACTCATCTGTCGCTAAGCAGACTTTAGTGCCCTTCATACTGCGTCACCCGACTTCTGAACAACATTAACACAAGACACAGGAGGGAGACGGGCCGGTTTAAAGCGTCTCAGTCTTGGTGTTATGCAGTGTGTGTTTATGTGTGTGCACTGTGTGTGTGTGTGTGTGTGTGTGTGTGTGTGTGTGTGTGTGTGTGTGTGTGAGAGGCAGACAGAGCAGTATAGGGTTATGCTGGCAGTTGGTGGGTGTTTTGTCTGTGAAGATTATCTATAGTGTCTATATGATACTGTGGCTGTTTCACACACACACACACACACGCACACACACACGCACACACACACACACTCACACACACACACACACACACACACACACACACACACACACACTCACACTCACACACACTCTCACACACACACACACACACACACACGCACACACACACAGTCACAGTCCATCTGATACCTTGTCAGCTGACGTGTGTGTTGAGCAGAGAAGCAGCCAGTGTTTGAACAGAACACACACCTGCTGCGTGGGAGTGATATTGATCTCTCCATCAGACCCTGTCGCTCTCTGACTCGTCTCTTTCATAAATATGAAGATGCAGTTTCATTGATTAGATATTTATTGCAGATTTGGTCTCTGTGTTGGAGGATCTCTGTCTTACATCTTGTATGAAGTCTTTGCATCAGCGCTGTTTAAACTCGGACTCACAGAGTCTCCATCGTGTGTGTTTGACACGTTAAGACGTCGGGCAGATAAATCTCTGCAGCGGGGAAAACGTCTTTTTCTCTAAACGTGGAATAAAAAGACGGAGCGACAGACTGAAGAGTGAACCTTGAGCTGCTGATGAAATCCTGTCGGCTCCTTTCAAAGCCATCAGCCCGTTTGTACTTGAAAGATTGACACAGGTTTGAACTTGTGTTTAGGCCAAACTGCTGATGAAACTCTGACCAGGTTTAACGTGAGAATAAAAACGTGGATGTTCTTGAACACACGGCGGGCCTGACGCCGCTCAGCGAGCAGGAGAGGACCGCCACCTTGAAACAGGTAATGTAACATGAAACGCTGTGCTACAGAAGGTGTTAAGAACCCCTGTGCTCTGCAGTGAGTCCTTTGCTTATTTCTCTGTATTTTATCATACATGAAATGTCTTTGATAATGAAGGAGGGACCAGCAGCTACAGTAACTCATGTTTATAAAACCAGTTTGACTAAAAGTCTACTTTCCTGCACATTCCCACACGGAAACATCTTGGAGGCGCACAGGGAAAACACTGAACCTCAACCGCTCGGAGGATGAGCGATCCATTTCACTTTGCTGATGTAATGCATCCTCAGTGACACAGAGCCAGCGTGGTCACAATGTGGACCGCTGGAATATTTCTTAACCTCCAAATGAAGCAAACAAAAACATCCCTGAGCCGCGCTGCCCAGAAACATACATGTTACTTTACTATCATCAGGACAACACTGCTACTGAAAATACGAACACACCTTCTGATCTTACACAGCTGTGCAAAGACAGATACACTTACACCACACTCTAGAGTTTTCATGCTAACATTAGCTGTCCCTGAGCCCTGTGTCGCTGAGAGGACAGAGAAAGAGGCTGTGCAGCTAACTGAGGTTACTCCACACAGCACGCACGCTGTTGACACATCACAGGCCTTCTTTACTGAGACATGCAGACACGGGGCGGTACCAATCCTGCTCACACTTTATCCCCAGCAGCTTAGCGGTGTTGTTAGCTAGCAGCTAACGATAAGCGCAGCACGGAAAATAACCAAAGTACAGCTACGATGGCTTCATGTTAGGGCTCGCAACTGTGATGTGCACACGTGCGATAGTCACATCGCAGGTCGTGCGATAGTCACATCGCAGGACGTGCGATAGTCGCCAAGCTGACACTTTACTGTTGCTCCGTGTAAAATGAAACTCGTCGTAAATAGAAACGTGTCGCTCCATCTGAAATCTCTCTACTTTTTCAAGCAGGTGTCAGAGTCCCTGAACCATATGTGGGAAACGTAGGAGAGGTCTTTTGGGGACTTAAAAGTCCCAGATAATAACAGCTCTGATTGTTTCTGTGGACATGAAAACACATTGCAGAACAAAAAGTTATCACATCATGCAGCCCTACTTCTTCAAATCCGCAGCCCAAGCTGAACACAAACAAACACGGACAATCGGATTCATGTGGGTCACATTTTCACGACTGAAAATCTGTTGTTGTGGATTAATCCGGAAAAATAATTCAAAGCAGACAGTGAAACCGCTGTGCGATGTGCCCACACCATGCTGTAATCATTACTGCCCCTAACCTGAGAGAGAGAGAGAGAGAGAGAGAGGAGAGAGCGAGAGAGGCTGACGCTCCGTGCAGCTGTGAGCTGTTGGATGTGTGTGTCTGCAGCAGAGACGGACTGCTGACTGCAGCGTCCAGCAGAGGATGGATGTGTTTGATTTGCCATGCAGGGAGCGCCTCCGGGTCACACAGCATTTATTTTTCAGCTCCACCCCGCGCTTTTTTTCATCTGCGAGTCTGTCTGACTGTGTGTGTGTGTGTGTGTGTGAGGAAGAGCGGCATACTGTTTCTAACACACACACACACACACCCACACAGCACTCACATGGGGTCTGTCGTTTCAGTGGGAGGGGGCGCTGAAATCTGTGTGTGTGTGAGCCTTTCATAGGACTATAAAGCGGAGCCAAGGACATGGTTTGGCCGTCCCAAAGGTCCAAACATTCTCCAACACACACACGCAGCCAAAGTGCTGGAGGTTGTAAAGATCCTCCGGGCAGACATTTCCCCCTCCATCAATCCATCAGCATCTCTGTTTCTCTCAGGGCAAAGAGACAAAAGAGAGAGAAGAAAGAAAGAGAGCGAGAGAGAGCGGGCTACAAATTGTCGGGGAATTAAAGGTCAAGGTTAAAGTTAGCCTCATAAATTGTGCGTCTGTGCGTCTGTGTGTGTGTGTGTGTGTGTGTACGTACGTACATACGAGGCCTTTATAAGAATACAAAACTACAGCAGGGATCTGGTTTGGCTGTCCCCAAAGTCCACAAATCCTCCCAACCACACACACACACACACACACACACACACACACACACACACAGCTAAATGGTGGGAGGAACAAAGACGAACATTTCTCCATCTATCACTCCGTCTCTCTCTTTTCTCTCCCGGTGAAAAACATTACTGAGCGGGACAGAAAGAGGAAGCAGGAGTGAAAGAGAGAGTGAGCAATAAACTGGCGGGAGGACACAGGGCCACGGTCAAAGTTGCTCCCATACTGTGTGTGTGTGTGTGTGTGTGTGTGTGTGTGTGTGTGTGTGTCGTCTTTCTGTCTTTGTCTGTGTTGGACAAAGACAGAAATAACGAGACGTAAATCGCTCGATTTATCAGATAAAAACCTCTTTAAAAGGATCAAATGTAGAGCGCTACAGGTCGGAGACACTAAAGAGATGAAACTCTTGGACGATTTTTCCTACATTCCCTCTCAGCACTCAAACCTGATGGTGTCGGTGCGTTTCACTTCCTCACGGAGTCGAGTTCAGATCAATTCCCCCTCCCTTTAAATCTTTTATCCAGCTGAGATCTCGTATGAATAAATAATGGCGTAAACAGCATTTCCTCTTCCCTTTAATTAAACACGGGTCTGCTGAGGAGACCGAGCTGCTATCTGCGCCGTGAGTTTGTGAGGATCCTCGTGGCTCAGACAATGAAGAGGCGATGCTGTTTCAATTTTGACACAGCTTCACTCCTCACCATGTTCATAATGAATCACACGCTGAGACGACACATGGACTGAGATCCAGCATTTAAAAACAAAACACCACAGCGACGATCATTTAGATTCTCACAGATTATCACCCGACGCAGACCCAGTATTAGTTGTATCACAATATTCCTCTAAAGTAGACAGAAAAACTGAAACTGTTGAGTTGTTTGCATTTATTTTAACCAGAAACAGACACTCTCTTCAAAGCCACCAGACTCCATTGACAAAAACAGTGATTTTACCTCACAGAACACAGGATCTTTGCTGGTCTACAGCTGCCTCGATTGGTTAGTTTTTTCCGTATTATTGTGTGTTCAACAAATATCCTGTTGTATTCAAACTAACCATTTAAAACACCAAAGTCACACAATTACAGAAACAAGCTGACCCACGGAGGCAGCAGCAGAGCAGCAGCTCCTGTGTCCTGTGAGCTTAAATAAGTGTTTTTCTGAATGGAGTCTGGTGTGTGTGCAGAGAGCGATGTAACGTCTGTGTGGTTAAAACAATCATCTTCCTCTGTAACACAAAGGTCTATCTCTGTAGGGATCCTTTCTGTCATGTTGTCACACACTTAGAATAACAATCTGAGCCTGTCAGTGGAAACAACAAGAACTTTTAGTGGACGACCTTTGACCCATCAAAGATTATGTTGCAGCCATTACAGCCTGTTTCACTGCTGCAGGATGAACACATCTACTGGAGACATTTAAAACTTTTTTAGACCCAAAATACAAAAAAAATATGTCCAAAGTAAAAATAAATATCAGAACAACCCTTTAAGACTGAAGTCAGGTATGCTCAGTTTACCTTGTCTCCAGAGGCACATTGCTACCCAGCACCCAGCTGTCTTGCAGCGGGACGCTCTCGGGGGGCGTGGTCTGCAGCTCGGCTGGTGATTGGCCGGCCACGGGGGCCGGGGTTCCAGTGGGAGGGGTTAGCTGCCGTGAATTCAGGGATTGGCCAGCGTGGTGCGTGGAGCCCAGGGATTGGTTGAGAGCTGTGATGGAGGGCTGCTGGCGGTGAGGGGGAGGGACCGGAGGCAGGGTGGAGCCGTGGTGATTGGATGGTTGCTCTGTCAACGACAAAGGAGAAGCAGGGTTAGAGGGACGCTCGCTTTAAATCAGTTCAACCTAAAGAGTTACAGAAGCATTACTTTACTTTGTATTTCAGTTCACACAGGATGAAGACCTGCAGCAGGCAGCAGGTCCGTTTAAACAGAGTTAACAGAACGTTAGTGACAGTTTGAGTTTCATCGGATTTTAATAAACCGAAATCTTGGCTTTCCATCCGTTTTCTAAAACACTAATCTTGTTCAGGATTGTGGGGAAATGATTACAGTTAATAGAAAATGGTTTAATTTGTAAAGGATGCAAATCCAGCACAGACAGGAGCAGACTCTTCTCTTGCCAGCTCAGCTCGTATCCAAGCCGACTTCTCGAGCTGCCAGGTTTACACACTGGAACAAAAGAGGTTTGTGGTGTTTGGAAGAGACGGTTTTGTTTGTAATGTTTTGGTTGGAGTTGCAGAGCATTCATGGCAGGGGGGGGTGGCAGTTTTCCCCTGTCCTACTCAGTAACCACTCATTTCATGTGCAGACGTTTGCGTTGTTAACCAGAGAAACTCATCGTACCACACCTCAGATCACATTTCATAATACAATCAAACAACACGACTGTCAGAGCTTCATATAGAGAGAAACCAGTGACAGACTGTTACTGCTCATCACAGTGAATATGAACCCTATGATGCAGTCATCGGCAGAAATGTAACTCTGCTGCCTGCAGCAGTTCAACCTGTTGAGACGACAGAGACGGCTCTCAGAGTCAGACAGCTCCTCTAAATGTATCCGCCCGAGGCCACAGCAGGACGGGCTGCAGAACTGTGAATGAATGAGTCCAAACGAGATTCAATGCAAAGATAAAACATGTCGCCCGTCACAGATGCTTATAAAGATAATGTCTGCAACATTACCCCTGAAATACCAGGTTTATATGTCATGAAGGCTGCATCTGGCAAACACCATCTCAGGAGGGAACTGCATGTAATACATGTGACGGCATCACTTCCTCTGACGTGTACTGACCCTGCAGGATCGACCCTGAAAAGATCTATGGCACAGACATTTACATGAAGGGAGGGCAGGCTTACTGCTCTGTGAGAGGTGCTGAATCATTCCTTCATCGTGATGCAGAAGAGACAACTTTAAAATTGTTGTTTTATGAAGGGAGTTTGGATCGACCACTCGTGATGTGCCATCAGAACATCGGGAGTATGTCAAAGCTGTCTAGAACACACCTTAAATTTTACCTTAAGTTTAAAAACATTCTAATTCGTTAGTAGGCTTAAGTTAATAACTTTAAGCATTCCTCCAAGTCCAAGTCACTGAGTCAGTAAGGGCTGCAACGATTAGTCCACATTGTCGGCAAAAATCGAAGGCAAATTAGTTGCCACTGAATTTAATTGTTACACGTGTTTTTCATACCGTGCACGGACATAACATGGTTTTTGAGGGGTTCATGTCTGAGCGGTGAGCCATCTCACATTGTTTCTATCTCTGCTGAGAGCTGTTCATGCAAAACAGCGACCTGGAAGCGACAGGTAAACAAACAAAGCAGAATGGCAGCGGCCGATGCAACACCATCGCGTCCTGAAACTCCTAAAGTGTGGGAGCATTTCAGCCTCAGCGCTGCAGAGAGAAGGATCGCCTGCAGGATCTGTGAGGAGGTCCTTGCTGATGGCGGCCGCACGTCGGTGATGTGCGAGCATCTGAAGAGAAGGCTCGATGGAGTCGAGGATGATGCAGACTCGCACAGATACGATGATTAGCTTCTGAGCTAAGGTTAGCGATCTATAGACAGAGTTGTACTGGCTTTGAACATGAACAGAACTCTGTAGTGCTGTAGAAAGAACCTGACACGTTTTCAGTCCCTCACCTCAAACTCTCCTTCTCATCTCGTGTTCTTCCTCCTGTTGTTTCTCTTGTGTTTCAGTCGGAGCCAAATCAGCAGCAGAGTTTATTAAAGACATGTTGTTGAATGAAGAACTCATATTTATTGTCTTTATTGTTAGTAACCACACGCTTACAGAACCTCCAACTACATTTAAAGCTGAGAGCTAAACAAGAGCCATGAAGTCATTGTGCCATTAATCATCTGATTGGTCGATTAATCGTTTCAATAATCGATGACTAGTCGACGATCAAACGAGTGGGTGGAGTGGATGGATTAACAAAGTTCACACATGTTTTCACTTCACTGAGGCGCGAGTCCTCCGAGCTAACAGCCGCCAGCAGGTGTTTGATGTCCTGTTATTCTTGTTACCGTCGATGTCAGAGGAGATTTCCATAAAACAGGAACGTGGTGACGGAGAAAATCAGCTAATTCTGCTCCCTGAATGTGGATGTCCTTGAATCTGCGACAGGTTGAGATATTTCGTCCATTTCAAACATCATGTAAGGAGAACAGCTCGCAGCTCGGCTGTGGGTTTGGATGCTCACCGCTCTGTAAATTCCTCTGCGGTGCACGAGCCGGTCAAGGCTGGTGAGAACCGTAACCTGACGCTGCGCTGGGCTCAGCCAGCATGAATACTGATCAGCGATTGGCCTTCACAAACCCAGCTTTGTTTTTCCACAAAATATTTGCACAAAGTTGACCTGGCTTCAACTTTTCCCCGCTGCTTTTCTCGCGCTGCTTTCTGGCTCCTTCTCTGTCCTCGGGGTGCTCTGAAGGAAATGAATGGCAACGCTGGTGTTTGATTTGCATAAAGAGCATCACGTCTCCATTTCCCAGCCCTGCTGTTATTCATTCTCCGCCGCCCTCACAGGAGCAAACAGAACGCGAAGAGCGCAAAGACGGGGTACGTGCAGGAGCAGCGAGGGGGGGGCGCCTCCCTACTCCTCCCTCTGCCCATATGCTGTTTTGCCGGCTTAGTAATTGCTCCACTTATGCAAACCTTCAAGGCTAAATGCTGAACACACACACACACACACACACACACACACACACACACACAAAGTCAGGATTTCTGGATGAGTGTTCAGGCATCATTAACAAGACTACATCTGTGTGCCATCACAGCAAATGTACAACTAAACACCTTTTAGTCACTCAGATGCTAAACACACACACACACACACACACACACACACTCACACACACTCACACACACACACTCACAGATCGTTGTTTCTCTAATACAAACTCTCTCTGGGACGCGGGCAGGACGTGCATCACTCCAGCTGACAGACAAACAGCTCTCTCACTGCAGCACAAAGATAATTCACACGGGCGCAGCGTCCCATCACACCGACGCACTCACACAGCGGGCAGGGACACACTCGTGTAACGAGCATGTGGTGTGTGCCACATTCACTCTGTATTTAAATGGACTGCACCGATACGGCCTCTCTATGGTCCTCTGACCAATGGAAGCTCTTCACGCTTCAGGCCACATTCACTGCCTCACACGCTGGGGGAGGAGCTTTCAGGTGCAGGTATCGTATCCAAGGAGACGACAGGAACAAAGTGAAGCTAGTTTAAGACGAGTCAGAGAGGAGTACACCGTCTGTAACGCATTCAACGAGCATCTTTACAGCTTTGTTCTGACTCACCCAGCACCAAACCTCTGTGTATTCATGCTCCGCTTTACAGTGTTCATTTCAACACTTCTAAACTAACATTACTATAAAATAAATGTGACTCATCTTCTCATTAGAGCTCTGAGCAGCTCTCTTGTTTGGTCGACAGATCCTTTTTGCTTTCTGCTGCATTAATACGACTTTTCTGGAGGTATGATCACTTAGACTTGTACGATACATGATCATCTCTCAGTGCTGATCAATACATCCCAGATTGGATCAGTATGAATATAGATCTTACATTGTTTGGTTATGTTTTATTTTTTCATCCCCCGATCGGCTGTTAAATAATGAAATGTCTGAGTGAGACACTGAACACGACTGTCAGCAGCTGCAGTTTCTATTAGAAATATACATCACAGTAATGTTGAGTAGACGACGTATGAGCACGCATTAAAGGGGAGGCCGGACACAAACTTGTTTTATAATCATCAACGACTGAAACAGGGTGCTGCGCTGTTTTGTCCCCCGACACGGAGCTGCAGCCTCTCATTGGTCCTTTGATGCTGACTCAGGCACTCAGGGAGCTGGAGAGGTCATGTGACCAAACTCCTCCTGCTAATGGATGAGGTTCTAAATGACAGGTGTGTGTGTGTGTGTGTGTGTGTGTGTGTGTGTGTGTGTGTGTGTGTGTGTGTCCTCAGCACAAGAGAGTTTACAAAGTTTAAATAAAATATTTTTAATGTTTTTGATGTAAAATAATCTTGACGAGGACGAGACGTGTCAGCAGCGCCACATTTCGTCTCTCAGCGGCGCCTTGTGGTCCAAACGTTGTGAGGAGAGTCATGTGCACAACATGTTGTTTTCATGCTGCTGCGTTACTGACCGTACGGGCAGCACCGCAGCTGAACACCACAGCAGGAAGAGACCGAGTTTTATTTATTTACCTGAATTCATACTCAGACATCGGTCAGGCGCTGGATTAGCTCAGCGGTTGAATCAAACGTCCCACATACAGAAGCTCAGTCCTGGAAGCCCCGGGCTCGTCCCCTGTTTCTGACTCGATCTGACACCACTGTCCTCCCTCTCGATAAGGCCATCAAAGGCCCAATAAGTACATCTAAGAAAGTGCTATCGGACTGTTACTGGACTGTGAGCTTAATATTTTATTTCAGGTTCCCAAAAATGCAGGAAAAAATAATGAAGAAAACAAGCACAGAAAGTTAGAGAATAAAAGAGTTACTTCCTAACTCTCAGAGCGCCTGTAACTCCACCGTATTCTGAGCCGGGAATGTTTTTAAAGCGAGCCTCGTCTGCTGAGACTGAGACATACTTTACATGTTATTCATTTATCTGAATAACAGGTTAGTAACAGCAAAGTAAGAACTACAGAAAGAAGGCTGTTCTCTTGTTTTAGAGGGATCCTAACTGCGTCAGATGGCGTCAGCACCATGAACAGACGTCAGGAAACACTTCAATCTCTCCTGAAACCTTCTGTTTTTATCTGCTGTAATAACTCAAGCATCATCCATCAGTGATTAACGCACTTTAAAAAGCAGCCGTGCTGAGCGAGAGGCCGTGTTACAGCGGGAGCCGTCTCCCCGCGTGTGTCGGAGCCCTTCAGGATTTCACAGAACACTTTGAGGAGAAAATGAAACCTGCGCCTCCTCGACCGGCGATTTCATCTCTCCTCACTCCTCCTCTCTCTTTGGTCCCTTCATTGATTTGCATACTTTTATCTGTCGCTCTCAGGGTCTGCTGCCCCGTCCGCCCCTCAGCGCTGATCTGTCTCGCTCTCATCTTTTATTTTCTGCTGACACACACGCTCCACAGCCGCTGAGAATCCAATGTATATTGAAGGAAGGAGGGTGTGTGAGCCTGTGTGTGTGTGCACAGTTACAGAGTGTCTCCTGCAGGGACTCTGGTGTCAGAGACTATTGTGGCTTATTTTCTGATCAGTAATCGCCTGGTGCTAAGCGTGACTCAGATATCTCCTCTCTGATCTGCACGTGAGAAATAAACTTTAATCAGAGGATGGAGCCAGAGCTCTGCAGGCCGCACGACTCTCACGTCTGACTGATAGAAATGCTGCTTTTTGATTGCCTATGAACATATTCAGAATAATTTAATGCTGCTTCCTCCACATAATAAGTCCAGCTCCAGTGATCTCTCTACCTTCCCCTGTTATCAATAACTCAGCTGGCAGCCGTGTGAGATATTTCCTGAGTAACGGCTTCCTTGGCGCAGGACGAAGATCTTGGACACAAATCACAACAAGAGACTATTTAGAGAGCGAGCCAAGTTTTTGGCAAACGACGGCGTCTGATTTATGCAACACATCAGGGGCCGTTTCACAGAATACCTGAGGGCTACGCGGCGCTCTTCACGCCATGCTTTAGCAACGATCCTAAAAATAACGCCCGTGTCAGAGCTATTTTTAGCTCTTGTCGGTTATTGAAGCAGGAGACAAACAAACAGGCTGACTTCACGGCCGTCGCCGGGCTGTGTGTTGTACATATGACTCATGTCCAGCGACGAGCATCGTGAAAGGACGGCGATGTGTTTACCGACCAGAGAAAGAGTCCGAACATGAACAGTCGGCACTGTCAGCGTCCGCTGATCCGATGACTCCTGAGTTTGTGAGGGACGCGGCCCGAGGCGGCTGCTGTCCCCGTTTGATGTCCCTCGGTCGGGCACAGTGCTGACCCTGCAGGCTGTGACTCACAACCAGTTACATTACAGCACGGAAACACACACACACACACGCACACACACACACACACACACACACACACACACACACACACACACACACACACACACACACACACACACACACTGTTTGCCTTTTTATTTCTCACATTTATCCAAGAGAAACTTCAGTATGTTCCTATTTTGATCCCCAGCTGACGACTAACCTCTCAGATTAAACGCTTAAACGCTGCCGCTCATCCCCAGAGGTCATCGTGGTGTGTGTGTGTGGGGTCATGCAGGTGTCCTCCTTCTTCATCCTGTTATCATCACACTTAATCTACACACACGTTCACTCTTTGAAAACGTTCCTCACAGTTCTGGGGGACATGCAGCTCTGCAGCAGCACTTTCTCGTCCACATCACACCTGAGGAGGAATCTCTGTGAGCCTGATGCATCCCTGCAGACACGTCCACGCACACAGCATGACAGAGACGTCTGATTATAGGGCTGGTGGTCGTAAACCAGCCTCCACCTCGAGGAGAAGCATTCCTCTGTGGGGCCGAGGTGGGGGGGGGAGAAGTGTGAAACACCACATCGTACCAGACGGTTAGGAAATGTTCAACACCTTCACCTGCAGCGTTTCCTCCCCTCGCTCGAGTCTGTCATAGACGTCATCGAGGAATTAAAGAAATAGCAGCTTTGAGACTTGAAGTTTGTGTTGTGTGAGGTTTGGCCGGTGGGGTGTGAGAGAGAGAGCAGCTCATGGATTTTAAAGGGCGTGTTCACAAACAGGAGACAGGACGATATTTCCTCGGGCATGGCTCGGAGGCGGACACTCTGGTTAAAGCGTGTGATTCATCCTGATGCGATGCAGCACGCTTTAAAAGCATCTCTTCCTTTGGACGGAGGCGCTCTGCGGCCGGGTCGAGCTGCACGGAGCAGACGAGCGGGGCAAACACTCGCACAGGTGTGGTACAGTGAATCAGTCTGCTTTCAGAGTCAAACCCCCGAGCAGATTCTCGATTAGGAAACACGACAGCTCAGAAAAAGAGCAAATCAACAAGATGCTCTGCTCGTAAAGCCTCAGTGGAGTTTAAAGCGTTACGGACAACGGAGCAGAGCCTTGATGGAGGCGTGATGGAGGTGTGATGGAGGTGTGATGGAGGTGTGATGGAGGTGTGATGGAGGCGTGATGGAGCCGTGATGGAGCCGTGATGGAGCCGTGATGGAGGTGTGATGGAGCCGTGATGGAGGTGTGATGGAGGTGTGATGGAGCCGTGATGGAGCCGTGATGGAGGTGTGATGGAGCCGTGATGGAGCCGTGATGGAGCCGTGATGGAGCCGTGATGGAGCTGTGATGGAGGTGTGATGGAGCCGTGATGGAGGCGTGATGGAGCCGTGATGGAGCCGTGATGGAGGCGTGATGGAGCCGTGATGGAGCCGTGATGGAGCCGTGATGGAGGCGTGATGGAGGCGTGATGGAGCCGTGATGGAGCCGTGATGGAGCCGTGATGGAGGCGTCTTGACGGTAGAATCCAACAGTCAGCTGAACACACGATTTAGAGTGTTTCATGTTAGACTAACTTCATGTTTAGATCTGACCTTCTTCTAAAGGGTGTCGGGGAGCGAAGGATAACCAGGCCTCCTCTTCACATGTCAGTCATGCAGAAAGGACGTCCCTCTGGGATCGAGATAACGTAAATCTGAGATGATTATCTATCTGTGATGTCTCGTGGTTACTCTGTAGAGACTCTGCCTTTAGTCGTGGGCACACCACAGCACACCGGTGCCAAATGCAGAAGGCCCAGCGCTGCGTCTCACTGCTTAATTACCTCCCACAGGGACTTTTCTGTGCGCTCGAGTTGTCGAGCGAAGAAACGTACGAGACGAGCCGACATGAAATCTGAGCAAAGAGAGAAAAAGTCTCGGTCACGAGGAAACCTTTCCTCTCTGATCCTCCCGGAGCTGCTCCGTGTGAGCGGCAGGACTAATGTTTTCGTAGCAAATGTTTGAACCCTCAGACGGATTTTACACACACACACACACACACACACACGCACACACACACACGCACAGTTCTCCATCAGCGAGATGGACTGATGTGTGCTCAGTAAATTGACATCTCAGTGGAGCAGTGAGGTGAGCTGTCGTTGAGGGAAGAGGTTATTTGTCAAAGGCAGAGCGATTACAAGCTCCTCTATGACTCGGCGTCTCCATCTATGTGTGTCTATACGTCCATCGCTCGCTCTGCTCCTGCACAGCACTTATTCTCTCTCTGCATCACTGACTCCCCTCTCTCTCCCTCTCTCCCTCTCTCCACCTCTCTCTCCGCCTCTCTCCCTCTCTCTCTCTCTCCCTCTCTCCGTCTCTCTCCGTCTCTCTCTCTCCTGCGTGTCAAAAGTTTCTTCTGTCAGAGTTTCTTTTGTTCTTTTCGTCTCGGCTCAGATTTCGTCTCACGCTCAGAAAAGGCTCTTCGGTCGGCTGCGACAAAAGCAACAATGAAATGTTTTGTTTTGGGAATCGTTTCTAAAAAGATCATTTATTGCACAACACATGTCTGATGTGCAGTCTGTGGAGTATCGTGTAAAGAGTATATCTCCTTTGTGGCTGCACACAAGAGAGGAATTATGGCAGCAGCAGCCGAAGTAGAAGATGTAGAATAAATAATGAATGCAGAGAAAATAGACGGAGAAGTTTATGAATACAAATGTACAAAAGTAACAGATCCGACGAAGAATGTAAAGTTTATCGAAACAAATGAAGTCAGCAGAAAGAGAAGAAGAAAAGAAGGAGGGCCGCTTCAAGCTCAGGTCAGGGTTTGAACTCCATCACTGCTGATCGAAAATTGAACACGGAGAGAAGAAAAGAGCAAAGGGAGAGAACAGGAGGAGGCACAGGAAGTCAATTAAAAGTTTCAGAAGCAACAACAATGGTCAGAGGAGATTATAGGCGGCGCAGAGAGGACAACAGGGAGGGAACGAGAGGACGAGCACACACAGAGAGAGAGAGGGCAGGAGTGAGAGATTTCAAGGATAGAAAAAAGAAAATGGACAAAGGAAAGACAAAGTGAAAGAGGTCAGAAGACGAGCGAAGACTTCCTGAAGCGTGACAACTCATTCCACCTCCCGACTCCCAGCGAGGAGAGGGGAGCGAGGGAGGCCTCTGTCCCCGGCTTCGGGCTGCCTCTGTGGGGCCTGTAGGTGGAGGGCGCCCCTCTCAGTGACCCAGGCCGGGGCAGAGACAGAGTTGTTTTGTAGGTGGGGCAGCTCCGCCGGGGCAGGCTTACACAGCCACACAGATCCTGAACACTGACCGGGCCGCTGTTATTTCACTCCAGATGTTTTCAGCCAGATTAGCGAGCGGGCCGGCTGTCTGTTTACTGTTTCAGGAGGTTAAGCACCTGAGCAAGAGGAGGACGGGCTCCACAACACAAGTCAAAGCACTGCAGCAGTGAGTCACTAATGTGTGTAATCATGTTGTTTCTAAAACAAGAAGAGTTCTTCATTAAAGGACGAAAATAACAACGTGTTTGTGCTCCATAATAATGCTGCTCTAGTGACAGACGTGCTAAATGTACAGACAGAAGATCTACTGTGCTGAGCAATGTCTATGTGTCGGTCTAAACTGTTGAGGACGTCCGGTCAGACAAAAGTCTCTGACGTACTATAGAACAACTTTGCAGTGTACAGAGAGCAAGACAAGACCAAGACTGAGTGAAGGTCAACCAGACCAGCAGTGATCTTGTGGAAGATACTACACTGCACTGTCTACATCCCTCAAACACAGGATGTATACTGAATAATGTTATAAATCAGAAACAGACATCCTCTGAGGCCGGAGATAAACCTGCTTTTAAATATGTGTTCGGCTGTGCACGTTCTCAACGAGTAACGCTACATGGTCACAGGATGCAGTCTGCACATGACCAGTAGGGGCAGTGTAGAGGCAGAGGGGGTGTGACAGGGTCAACACAGCAGCAGGGTGTACGATGTGTCGTAGCCGCTGCACAGAGACAAACATGCCTGTCAAACAGCTGCAGACAGATAAGTTCTGTTTCAGAAGTTGACGCGCCACGAGTAGAAGTAGAAGAAGTAGAAGTTTTCTTCACCAGAGAAAGAATTCAGTAACTTTTACAACTGCCTGCAGCATCAAACGTGGAAGGTTCAAAATTCAAACTACTGGAGCCTGTTTGTGGGAGTTATTTGACAGAAAGCAGTTTTAAAGGAGCAAACCTCTCTGACTACTGTCCTGGATTATTTTCCTGTCTTCCTCTGACTTACAGCCGGACTTTAAATGAAACCATGAATGGATCCGACCTGACCTTCACAGCTGATTCTCTCACAGACCCTCGTTCGTCTGTTGCTGCCGGCCTGTTAGTCCCTCAAACCACATCAGGAGGAAAAGTGTGACGCAGCGTTCAAGAACCAAAGTCTGGAACGTTCTCTCTGAAGATATTTAGAGAGCATTAAATATCTATGTAATAAGTGCATACTTTATTTTTATACTTTGCATCCTGACTGTAGACTTGTCTCGGTGCACTTTGACCCCCTTCAGCTTCCTTCCGTGTATGAAAGGTACCTTACACCTGAGCTGTATTATTATTAATAGAAGCAGCACATGGAAGGGGCAAGAAAACAAGAGCCTGAACCAGCGAGGAGAGTCCCAGAGAGCTGAGAGATCCTGCACAGCCTCCTCTGTAAACTGGATGAACTGCTAAACCTGAATTGATTAAATGAAGGTATCATGTGTGAACGTAACACGAGAGCAGCTCTGATCCTCGGCTCAGATTTTCAGCTGGCACTCAGGTCGTCTACAGGTGAGCTTCAGCACAGATGTTTCTCTGCCGAGCAGGCGGCAAATATCCGCCTGCGTGTGAGAGGTAAAATCAGCGAGCTGGTTTTGAACGGACAGATGGTGGAAGTTAAACCAAACTGATAAACTACTTTTTCATTCCAGCTCTGAAGTTAATTTTCTTCATATTTTGTGTGGCTGTCCGATCAGTCTTCATGTAGTTAATTAAAGTCATTAAATTCCTCCGTGCAAAGTCCTCCTCGGTGTGCAGCGAAAAAAGTTCCACTCGTGAAGTCCAGAGAGAAATATCTACAAACACTAAAGTTTCCAGCACAATTACAAATAATAATTATGATATCAAACTTGATTTCACGTTGGACAGGTCGGACTTTCTAAGCAGGAAAGGAAGACGGATTGGAGACTCGTTGTTCATGGTAAACCGTCTAGCCCTGAGGCTAACGTTAGCTAGCATGCTGCTGTCAACAGAGAGGAACAATCTCAGGGTTCTCTCTGAAGAAAAGACAACCTGTGACGACCACGTCTCCCCAAACATTTCTCACAGACTGACAGCTCTCAGAGCACGGTGAAGAAAACGCTGCATTGATGCTGTTCAAGGGTTAAAGGCAGAAATTGAAACACAGCTAGCATTAGCACAAACACACAGCAGATGTGTGCACAAGTTTCAAAGCTCGTTTGCACAATAAAGGCGGAGACAAGAATCCACCTGCGGGAGCGTTTCACACATTCTTCCTACCTCGGAGAGATAAAGTGTGACTCTAGATAACAATCCCTTCAAAGGCCACGCTCCGTCTCTCCATGATTTACTTCAGCTTTAGACGTTAGAATCAGGAGTGAGTGAACATCAGAGATTAAAGAAGCTGAAGGTGCAGATCGGGGTTCTGGTCGAGGAGCTACAGAAACAATGCAGTGAACGAGGGGTCCACATGTAGTGTGTGTGTGTGTGTGTGTGTGTGTGTTCGTGCTGTTTCTCCTTCAGTAAGTCCTGCTCCTGAATTCCTGCTCTGTAAAATTGGAGTTTTCATGGCTGCTGCATCTGACAATGCACATCACCTTTTAAAGAGAAAGAGAGAGAGACAGGGGGAGGGGGAGGACGAGTGACACGGAGAAAGAAAGAGAAAGTGAAGGTATTACAGCACAGTGAAAGGGAGAGGAAGAGAAAGCATGAAATGAAAACACAATGGGATGCAGCAAAGACGAGGAAGAGAGGGGAGCGTGTTTGTACAGCGGCAGGTCGACAGAACAGACAGCTCGTCCTCCGAGACCGCTTTAACGACAGCGTTAGCATCACAGTAATCCTCTTAGACACAGCAGCCCTGGGAAGGGATTTCACTACATGTAATTAAAGGAGTCATTAAGCTACACGAGTCCACAGTTTGTTAAAAAAAGGAAGAGAGGCCGCATTCAAAATATTTACCTAAAAGTGTCTCTGCACAATCTGAAGCTCGAATGGATACAAAAACTTTCGCTCCAAAAATGAGCTTTTCTTACACAACAAACGGCCGTTACATCGCTCTCTCAACAGCCACCAGACTCCACTGACAAAAACAGTCCTTTACCTCACAGAACACAGGAGCTGCTGGTGTTCCTCTGCCTGGATTGTTAAGTTTGTTTGTATAATTGTGTGTCTTAGGCGTCTTACATGATCAGTTTGGGCCAAACTTTTTTTTCTTTGTGTGATACAAAATAAGACAAAAAACCTGACAGATCAGGGCAGCGGGGACCTCCTGCATTCAGCAAGTTAAAATGACTGTTTTTCTGAATGGAGTCTGGTGTGTTTGCAGAGAACGTCAACGTCTGTGTGTGGTTAAAACAATCATCTCCCTCTGTAACAAAAAGGTCTATCTCTGTAGGGATCCTTTCTGTCATGTTGTCACACACTTAGAAGAACAATCTGAGCCTGTCAGTGGAAACAACAAGAACTTTTAGTGGACGACCTTTGACCCATGAAGGATTATGTTGCAGCCGTTACAGCCTGTTTCATGAAAACTTTAGTCATTTAGAAGCCAAAATAACTACCTAAATGATGAACACACCACCAGCCCAGAGATGAAGACATTCTGCATGTTCGAGTGGGTCGGGCTGAACACCAAGCAGCTGAAGGTACTGTCACTCAGAGCTGTTTGTACCCGATAACGACTCAACACAGGCTGAAGAAGAAGAAGCACAGAGGTCACCTTTGGAGCCAATTACACGTTGTTCCTCTCAGGAATGTGATGTAATATTACCTCCTGTACAGAAGTGTGTGAGGGAATCCCTCCACAGACAGCTGGACCAATAACAGCTGAGCCTCTCATCTATGGCTTCCTCACACACTGAGCTGTAGACAGTTTATTCACACCCCGGCAGGAGATTTATGGGTAATAAAGTCTTCAACGCAGTCCTAAAACAGCTACCTCTCTGTTATTTACTGCTCCTATACTCCACTTCTTTAAAGACATTTCAGTCCAGAGCCGAGTCTGCTTCTTGATTCACACGTTCTGATAAAAGTGTGTCTATCTATTGTCCTGTTTTCAGCAGCATAATGAGCCGTGAGGGACACACAGGGAAAAGCAGAACATCAGGATTATCTGTCTGTCTGTCGTTTCTTATTATCTCCGTCCAGCAGTGACGGGCGAATGAATGAGCACGCATGCGTTTACAACAGGTCCATCCTAAAGGGAGAACACGTTCTTATTTACAAATTAAACCCACAATAAAGATGTTTAAAAATCCTCTTCTCCAACATGTAACACCGCACCATCATGGATGAAGTCTGGACCGAGCTAACAAGATGTTTTTACCTGATTTAAAGTTAAGGGCTCAAAATAAATGGACGGCAGATACGAGCCTCGTCTTAACTTCAGGATGATGTGAGCGATAAACCAGCTCGTAATAAACACAAACTATTCTGGGAAAATGAATAAAATGTTTTATAAAAGCTGCAATCAAACAGACGAGCGAGCTGCCAGTTGGAAACCACCAGAGGAAAGAAATCAGTATTAACTTTAGAGATTAACTGTTCAGCCAAATCACTTGTTGGCGGCGCGCCTGGAGACAAACAGGCTCAAACTTCATATTTCTGTTTGATATTAATAACATGTCTGTAGGCATCAGAGCGTACAGATGTGCACAGTTTCACAGCTCCATGCTGGACTCAGTCACCACCTGCATCACCTGGCCTGTCTGCTCCCTGTGCTGGACTTTATTACAACGTGTTCCTCCTGAGGGAGTTTTCACTTGATGCTGACGCTTCGGAGGGATTTTCATGTTCGTCAGCAGCAGATTTAAGCTCGTCTCTAACAGTACTCCAGCTTCAGGTGATTACAGGTGACAAGACTGTGTGTAACACAAATTACATTCTTCTGTTCTTATTCTTTGGGATTTTTTTATTTGTGTTGCAGCGATTCTTCTTCTTCTTTTTCTCTGAACATGTTCGTGCTGCAACAACTCCACAACAAGTCCATCCACTACTCAGTGCATGCACCTAAAACGACTCTCACTGATCTCATCATGACTCTTTAATAATCATCTTCAGCTACGTTTGTTGGAGCTACTGAGCGCTCCATGGAGATGATGTCCACTAGTTAAAGAGTCCAATGAGGGATCTCCAGCTGGTACCAGCGCCTCTTAACATTTTTAACGCCGTCAGACCTGAAGAAGGATTCTTCTCTTTGG
This sequence comes from Semicossyphus pulcher, assembly GCF_022749685.1. NCBI lineage: Eukaryota > Metazoa > Chordata > Actinopteri > Labriformes > Labridae > Semicossyphus > Semicossyphus pulcher. The sequence goes on from NW_027211701.1 coordinate 1,201,913, forward strand.
TGACAGAATCATCCTTCAGGAGGAAAACATGAGGTGAGACAGGAACACTTGGTCCAGTAACGTCCGATCAAAGTACATGTAAATAAGGTTCCTAGTTCATTACAGTTACATCGCGTGCAAATAGGTGTGAGGCAAAGCTGGAATCGGAAGCGTTTCCTTGGAAACGAACAAACGCTGTGAAGGATAGTTTAATAGACACTTTGTCCAACGCTGAGAGAAAACTAAAACAGCTCATACAGCACGATGTGTAATGACGCAACATCATTCAAACCCTGCAAGATATGAGATGTAATCTTTACATGTAAACACTTGTTTGTTTGTGAGTAGTTTTTTCAGCCTGTTTTTTTCATTACAATCTTTATTTTCATTCATGTGTTCACTGTTGGCGTCACTGTCTAGTTTTTGTGTCATACAGGGAGAGAGGAGTTTAAGAATCAAGGGGCAAATAAACATGTACGTGTGCACAGGCTGCTGATCTGCTCTGATATTTAATTCAACCTTTATTTTTGCAAATATCTCAAAGACAGTCGGTCTGAATGATTTGATTACTTCATCTCCTCAGTCATCCCGTCTTTGCTCCAAAAGTCTTCTTCTCCAAAAATGTCACATTTAGCAACTTTTTCTGCCCTTTTTAAAATCCTGTTTATCACAACACGACATAAACCTCTGAGCCAATCATCCTGAAGCACGGGGAGGATCATCTACAGACGTCACTGATCTCAAGTTGTTAAATACAGTTTAATAAGTCAGTTGGTTTTTATTAGGGGAGTGAAATAACTACAAATGTGATCCTGTGAAGCACGCAGGTCTTTACTGTTAAGCTGCATTAAATGTTCCTGCAGGTAGAATCATAAACCTCAACAGAGCAACAGCATTAAATAATCAGAATGAATTATTTTAAAGTAGCTAGCCCGTGACCCCGTGATGATGGATGGATGCACATTCGGATGTGCTCTACCCCCTCGGATCCGACGATGGCTGCTTGTGGGTATTTTAGTTTTGGAGCTGCAGTTTGTTTTTGGGATGTTCAGTAAAAAGCTTCTTGTTTTCACCTCTTTGTTCTTTTACTGCTGGAAACTCTTTTCTTCTGTTGTTGAGCAGAAAAACAATCGACAAGAAACTATTTGAGAACCGTCCTCGGTGGTGCATTCATGTCTCTGTTCGGATTAAATTAAATGTGAAGCACAACAAAAGGGATGACGCGACTTTGGTCATGTATTGCATCAAATATGTTCCCGATTGGAAACTCACAATATAAATAATCCCACATCCTCTGAGGGTCTTTTAATGCACCAACAGGAGGAGTTTTCAGTAAATCCATTAAAGCTCATTTGGTTGAGAAAGGGGAGGCAAAGAGAGCGGCGAGACGTACGGATGTTATTGAAAGCAGCAGTAATTGTAACAAAGAGATAAAGCACGTCGCAGAAGAAGACATCGATATCAGCTCTTCTTCTCTCCCTGCATTGACGTGGACACTGAACAGGAGGAACTTCCTCTCCTCTAGCATGGCTCGATTTCCATCCTCTCTTTCTCTCCCTACATGTGTCTATTTTTCCCTTCACCTCCCTCCCACTCCCTCCGTCCTCTTCATCTGACCTCCCCTCTTACGCTCCTCTCTTCCACTCAGTTTTTCAGCAGCGGCAGCTGCAGCCTCTCATCCGTCCTCCACGTTTCTCTCTCCTTATTGTAGCACCGGAGCACTGACCCCTCATCCACCCTCCTCTCCCTCTCCGTCTCGCTCGCCCTCATTCTCTCATTCATTTTCTCCTGCCAAGTCAGCTCTCCATACCCCTCCCTCTCTTTCTGTTCTTTCTTTACTCTCTGGCTCTGGCCACGTCGTTAATATGGAGGACCGTGTTCGTCTAAGCCACTGAGTCTCCATCTACGTTTTCTATTTTACTCCTTCAGCTGCTTTCCATCCTTTGTTTGTCCTCTCAGCCAACAGCAGCTTTTTTCTACCTATGTCCTCCTCTTTGTTTCTCATGCTTCCCTGACATTTCCCTTTTTTTGCTCTCCCAGAACTCAAAATCTAATTTGCTTCATGGGCTGAGAATCAGATGAAACAAACTGCCAGAGAAATGAAATATGAGAACCACACGTCCGAGCCCAACATGAAAGCTGCTGGATGGAGCGCGTCTGTTCTCTCAGCAGAAAGGCTGCGACAGACGTTTATTTACATCGCACCATCTCATGACGGAGGTGATCTGAGGGCTCCTGAGCAGGTGTAGACTGCACTCTGACCAAACGGACAACATCCATAATATGACTGTATAGGTGCAACAGCTTTTCATGACCCATATTAATTAAATGGGGCGGTAAATATGGGTTCATAATTTCGACCTCTTGTGGCCGTCGTAGTTATCAGGGAAGAGAGGAGGAAGTCTGGTGAGTTGCAGAGCGAGCGATAACGTCTGTTTAGGACGGTTTGAGGTGAAACACTGAAGTCTGAACTGAAAGTTCAAACAGCTCTGACAAAGTCAGTGTGCATACGGCAGCTTTGCTAGAAGCCTGTCGCAGTCGTTTACTCAATTTCCCTTCACGACAGCAGATAAATAATCCTGTTCTGACTTCTATTAAATCTATTTAAATCAAGCCACTTCACGACTCACGTGACTTCTCATCCTTTAATGGATGTAAAGCTGCTTTTCCACCAAAAGTTCCGAGAACTAAGTGCTTCCTGTGGCCCACTGTTGTCTGCGTTTCCACAGCCGCCTAGTCCCAGAAGGATTATGCAAATCATTGCACCATTTATGCAGTACCACAGTTAGCCTGTTAGCATGGAGGAGATTCAACTTGTATGTTATTGCACTGATAACAGTTGATTGATAACGATAACAGTGAGCCTGCCGCTGCAGTCTTTTAAAGATACAGTCTCAAAGACTTCAATTTTGGTGCTCTTGCGTCACTAACTGGGCGCTGCCACAGACACCCAGCCCATAATAATACTATATACTGCAAATGCAAAGGCTTTCATCAGTGGGCCACAGGCTCAGTCACCATGTGTTACCTCATTCAGAGAGAGAGAGAGACTTACAGACATTTATTTACATGGAAAAGTTTGAGATGGTTACTTTAAACATGGCGCGTGAAATAAAGCGCCGCGAGTACTCGACCAATCAGAAACGATCAGCACCGCAGGCCAGCAGTAGCCAGGAGTTCTACGAGTTCTCTGGTCATGTAGGAAGAGCTCCCGTGGTTTGTGTAAGAGTGAAAGAACTACACTAAGCTGTAACCATTCAGCTGGCAGATCAGGACACATCAGGGCCGTTTCTGGAAGAGAACATGGAGGGAAATTGTGGTTTGGATGACCTGTTGGTGAAGACGACTACACTTAAAACCATCACATTGACTGTGATGAATTGAAACATGCCCTTTGTGCAATCACACTCAGGTGTGCCTTTGAGTAACGAGTCAGGATCTGTCTTGTTGACAGCTACACATCTTCAACGCCTTCTGACTGTGTTGACAACAGGCTTAAAGTATCGACCCGCCTGCTCGTCTCCTCGTCAGTTTTCAGGAGACATTCATGCCATCAGAGGAGTCAGGCTCATCGTTCACACTCTTGACTAACGTGTTGTAATTGCTCGTGAGGCCTCAGGTTTGTTTTGACCCATTTTATCCTCAGCGGTGAGTCTATGTTTCTCCAGACAGACAGAATTGTTAGTCGATATGTCGGCTCACTGAGGGGTTGGTGCTGAAACTGTTCTGAGTCACGTCAAGAACAAAGACATTTAAAGATGTGAAAATAACGTGATTAAACGCTGGCACAGGTTGCATTGACTCTGGCTCAGACTGGACATTTTTAACCGCTGTGTTCACTGCCTCGATGGTTAAGGTTACAAAGCCTGGGTCACGCAGGCGTTAGCTCTGTGCTTATTCAGCACATGTGTGTAAATTAGCGTCCTTGGGCCCAGTCTGTGGCTGTTACCCAGTAATCTACAGAGCGGAGGCAAGGCCAGCGTCACCCTGGAGTGAGGTATGTATGAACGGACGTGATGAAGAAAAGGTTCATCTGGAAAACACATCAAGAATACAAGAGGGACACAATCTCCGTTTGTATTTGATTGGTCAGCGGTATTATTTAATTAGCATTCCTACCTGCGGCAGCAGATGTTAGCATCATGTTACCAACCAAACCCTTTCTTTACAGCATGTATTATTTACGTTATAAGTTTTTAGTGGACGACCTTTGACCCGTTGAGGATTATGTTGCAGCCATTACAGCCTGTTTCACTGCTGCAGGACGAACACATCTACTGGAGACACTCACACACTTTTTATATCTTAATATTTTCTAAACTATCCCTCCGTCTGTCTCTGATTCTACAGTCAAGACATGGCTCCAGCTGTCACACGCACACACACACACACACACACACACACACACACACTTTCCCTTAACTTCCTCTCTTTGTCTTCGTCTCCGTCTGCCCGTCTCTCTGTGTGGAGTCTGCTACTACATTTTGATTTACTTAAGTGACTCCATTCTGCAATCAGCCTGAGACGTGAGCTGTGTGTCTGTGGCCTCTCCACGTGTGTGTGTGTGTGTGTGTGTGTGTGTGTGTGTGTGTGTGTGTATGTGTGTGTGTGTGTGTGTGTGTGTTTGGGGCTTAAATCCGTCCTCCCAGCTTCATCAGCCTGATCAATGATTGACTTTCTTCTCCTCTAATTTTCTCTTAAACATCTTTTTTTTGCAGTTTGACCCACTCTCTCCTTATCTATACTTTATTGATCCGTTCTCATGTGAAGAAGGATCCTTTCTTCCCTCCTTCCCTCCTTCCCTCCATCCCTTTCTCCCGTTGCCATCATTGATCAGGTCTGCTGTTGAGGAAAGTATGTCTCTGTCTCTCTCTTCCTCCTCCCTCTCTTTCATTCAGTGGATCATTGATTCGTTCTGGTGTTGAGGAGAATTGCCTACTTGGTCCCAAAGTAAAAAGCACTAAGTGTTATCCGTGCTCCTCCCCCCGCCTCGCTCTCACCCCACCTCTGCTTTCAGTATAGACGTTGTCAATAAGCCTTGGCGTCGACCCGCCGTTTACAAAGAAACTTGTCTTTTTTTTGTTGCTTTTCCGCTCGGCGTTGATAGCCTTGGCGTCTCGGAGGCATCTAAAGGCTGGGCGGTGGAGGGGTTTTGGCGTCTTTTCCCTCTCAGGAGAAAAGAGAAACTGTTTGTGAAGAGGAGTGAGGAGTCATTACAGCGTCTTTGTTCACCTGTCTTAAGACAAAGAGCCACTGGGCTTAAACAATTAACGCAGCCAATACTGGCCTTTATTATAGAAAGAGAAGTGAGCTTGTTTTACTGCTGTACTGTAGAATCAATGGCACATTGTTCGTCTGAAGAAAACATGAACTCAATGTGATTTTGTTCACGAGGAGACGCTTTCGTTTAAATGAAATCTTTAAACGATCGTTCGTGGAGCTTTTCCACACAAACATGAAACACTCACCATGCTTATGTGCTGGTTCTTTCGGATCAAAACTCTGAGCTGGTTTGTCTAAAGAACGAGGATGATGCTGCACCAGAGGTTAACCCTTTGAACTCTGCAATAGAAATGATCCTCCTGTGCCTACAATCTGCACCACATACGCTCAAAGGTCATGTAAGTCATGAGCCCATAATAACTGACAGAAGTATTAAAATTGGGTCACATAAAGACAAAAGTGGACACACAAAACAAATCGATCTAAACACACCGGCAGCACTTCTCTAAAGCGAGTGCACCCCCCCTGACTGAGGCCAGCCGTCACTCACAGCTGCAGAGCCAGGGGGATGACAGTCGGCCGAGGCAACCAACAACTGAGGCGGAGCTGTGATGTTCATGTTAACATAATCGTTGTCACAGAGCTCAGCAGGGCCTCCGCACCTTGCCTAGCTCCTGGGAGTCCCCCAGGACGGGAAAATGCAGCAACATGCTGCCATACCGCCACGTCTTAAAAATGCTAACAGTCTCAGCTAACAGATGCTAACAGAGAAAATCATACCCTGCTCCTGAAAGTGTCCGCTCCAAGAGACTGAGTGGAGAGTGTGTGAGTGTGTTAGTGAAGAACAGAACGACGGTCGGCCCGTTACAGAGCTGACATCCAGCTGTTTCAGGCCGCTCTATAAACAGACCTCACTGTGATGGTTAGTGATTTAATGACATGCTGAAAGTCTTTTTAATTAATTTAAATGTGACAGTTTAATCTAAAACGTACTGAAAACATGACTTTATTTAACAGGTAAAATAAAAAACTAATTTGGTCTTCAAAAAGTATTTTTTGCAAAAATTAGCCTTCAAAAGGGAGGTCGTCTTCTGACAATGTAATGATGTATTTAAAGAACTTACACATAGATGACCCAGAACGCGGACGTCTTAGTTTTCTGCTGCAGGAAGCATGAGAGCTCTGTCTGTCATAGTATTTATTTTAAACGTTTAATGCACAGACTCAGAATCAAGATAAGATTCATGCTGGAGATGGCTTCTAAATGTAACGACAGTAAAGGACAGCGCAGAGGTCAGCTCCTGCGGTGACCTCGACCTGACTGTTTTTGTTAAAGATGCAGAAAGATTAGCCTCATTTTGATTAACTGTCCATCTTTGTGAAAGATCAATAATTAGACAATGAGAGTCTGACATGCAGAGTGCTGCCGTGCTCGTCTCTGAGCCTCAGTGACGATCTGCCGCCCTCAACAATAATTCATCAGGTTTGTTTCTGAAGCGTCTCAGAACTTCTCTGTCAAAGTGAATCCATGTTTGTCCCTCACACCAACGCGGCCGCGCTGCTGACTACAAGGAGAATGAGACGAGTCGGCCCGAGGCGGCACTGTGAATAAAATAATACAGCGCGTGTCCCACTCTGTTCAGCACAATACTGTAAACACAGAAGAGGAAAGTGTGTGTGTGTGTGTGTGTGTGTGTGTGCAGACTGCAGCTCTGTGGCACTACTCTCACTTACACAGCAGCTTTGTATCACTTTGAAGGCGTTCCAGGACGGGGCGGGACTATTACCTGGAGGGCCTCTCATGTGAAACACCTGTCGTGTGTTTTCTTTCTGCTTTAATGTAAATAAAGGCGACTATTAAAGGAGGACAGGTAGCTGCTATCACCGACAGCTGGAGAGAAGCAATTATGCATTCAGACTTTATGGTGATAACATGTGCACAAGTGTGTCGAGCTGCTGTAGCTGCAGCACCACATAAAACGCTGCTGTAGACAAACACATCAGGTGACTGTGCACAAAACAAACGAGTACAACAGATGCTTCAAAGTGTTCTCCACTTTAATGCAGTCCTCATCAGAGCTTCAGTCTCTACAACTCACGACCACCTGCCTTTAACAGAATACCTGCGCTGCTTCAGGGAAGCTGTTACAGGATGTTCAGTATGTCGGTCATTATAAACTGCTCACATGGCTGTACAACAGTGGGTGTGCTCCCAGATCTCACCTCATGTGTGTAAACTGTTCCTCAAACATTTCTTCTTCTTCTATGAATGAATGTTAGTGCGCAACTTTCTCACTTTAAATATTGAGTTGGGATCAACACAATATTTGTGTAACACACAATGAGACTAGGGCTGCAGGTTGGTGCAGTGGTTAGCCCTGTCGCCTCATAGCTAGAAGGTTCCTGGTTAGAACCCCGGTTCGGAGTAGTGGGCCTTTCTGTGTGGAGTCTGCATGTTCTCCCCGTGCATGCGTGGGTTCCCTCCGGCTTCCTCCCACAGTCCAAACACATGCTCGTTAGCTTCACTGGTGACTCTCAATTGCCTGTAGGTGTGAGTGTGAGCGTGAAAGGTTGTCTGTCTCTGTGTGTCAGCCCTGTGATTGACCTGTACAGGTGTAACCCTGCCTCTCGGTCAATGGATGGACAATGTTCACGTCAAAGTCGATCAGTCTATCATCGTATTCTGTGAGTTTAAATCACCGTTTGCAGAGAGCGACGTGACGTCTGTCTGTCTCTGTCTCTCTGTAGGGATCCTTTCTGTGATGTTGTCACACACTTAGAATAACAATCTGAGCCTGTCAGTGGAAACAAGAACTTTTAGTGGACGACCTTTGACCCGTGAAGGATTATGTTGCAGCCGTTACAGCCTGTTTCACTGCTGCAGGATGAAAGAATTCCAACAAAGGTTTGTTCCTCACTGAAACACCAACATCCCAAAGAAAAGCATCAATTCTCTGCGCTGGCTGCAACAATGCAAAACGAAGTTCTCCTGAAACATTTGTCTTTGGGGTCAAACTGAATGTTTAGTTGTTGCAGCTCTGTGCATGTATATCACCATCACAACAGCATTGCTTTTCTGTTGTGGACTATCTCCGGCTTCTTTGTGGTTTCTACCCTGAAACACATTTTCCATGTAAAGCACTGAGGCAGACTTTCACAAAATGCCTTTTTGAACTGAGCCAGTATTATTTCACACCGTCTGTGTGCTTCAAACAGCCAATAAAAATGCGCTTTTCATAGGAAAACTGGAGAAGAAAGGCTGCATTCTCTCCCCCGTATCACAGTGTGTCCCTTTCACCCCGCTGAGCTCCTTCCTCCTGTAAACAACCCGTTTTTCTGCATTTGCATGTGTGTCTTTTTGTGCACGACAATCTAAGCCGAAGACCTCTGAGCTACTTTGCTTCAGGATACGGAGCAAAGTGAGTGAGCAGAGAAAAAAAGCTAAAGTGCAGGAAGTGGTGAGAGTGATATTTTAGATGTTTGGCTGAACATCGGTCGGTCGGTCAGGCTGGGACTACTTTAGGGGAGGAGGACCACACACATATGCACAAACACACACACTCATGCACAGCCTTAGAGCTGTTTCTGATTACGTTTAGATGGCACTGTATATACGAGGAGACGTCTGTCTGTCTGTCTGTTTCCATCACTCCGTGCAGCTGTCTCTCTCTTTCTCACTCTCCTCCCTTCCAGATCTCCTCCCCCCTCACGTCTCCCTTTCATGCCGCCCCTCCTCGTGCAGTCTGACTCTAATTGTGGTTGTCTTAGTTCCTTTCGTCAAATCATCGGAGTCTGTTTCCTATCAAACTCCTCTCCATGAGAGCACTGATCCTGGGTCATCAGCCAGCCAGCCCGACTCTGCATCTGCTGCTAGTCAACCTCCGCAGGCGAACAGGTCTCAGATCAGATTTGATCCAGCCTCTTTGGCCCCAGTGGCTCTAACAGCCAGACTTGGGTTTCATCCTCGACTTGCAGCCTAACATTTGCCATGTGGAGAGCCACCAGGATCCGGCATGATGGCAGTCACAGCGGATGCTGAATGGGCTGAGTCCTGGTCAAATAAGCGCCTACGGTTGGACCGGGATCAAGAATGGCAGCTGTCTAACCTTGGTGTGTCTACTGTTCAGCTGGGAATGAAATGTTGTCTGCACACAGAACTATTTTAGAGTCGCTGTGAAGACGCAATGGAAGAACATAAACTGGATTTTATGTTTAAGGAGATCTCGTCCAAAAGAATTTCACACTCTCCTGAAAGTATTGATCGAGCCAAAGTTTGAATGCAGCGCTTACCTGCTACTTTCAGGTGGGTTTCTACTCACTGTGGTGGTGGTCAAAGTTAATACCTGTTAATAACTATGTGAAAGTGCTGCAGCCCAACTGTCGATCCTTCCTCTGCAGATTTAGGAAAGGTCGTCCTCCTGACTCGACTATCGAAACATTTAGGGCTGCCAGGCTTTTAACACACACTAAGAGAGGTCACCGCATCACACCAGCCCTGCTGCTTTCGGGCACACCAGGTTGACAGTCTGCCACCAGAGTCTGGCCAGCAGTGAGCGTCTTTGGCTCGAGTTTCTGCAGTCTGTCCCACACCCTTGGCTTTAGCCGGCCTTTGTCTGCATCTTTTCAGCTGATCGAGCATGTGGAGCACTCTGCTGGTACGGAGACTTATTTCCTCCCATGCAGGAAAACGTACATGATAGTGAGTCGTGAGATGCAGAGGTGGGGAGGAAAGAAGTACACATACTTTGTTTTAAAGTGGAGTTTTCAGGTGTTTCTTACTTTGACCCATTTTAACTCCAATATCTGTTCTTTCATTACAGGCTCGTTACTTATGCTTTAATCTAATGTAGGGGAATTATCAATTACTTTTATTTTGTGTCACATGTAACACAGGTAACAGACGAGTGCAGACAAACAGACAGAGAGGGAGACTGGAGCTTGAAGAGGCGTCTAGTGAACGTGAGGTCTGTGAGCGACAGGGAGAACTCTGAGCCTCATGGATGAAGGTGAAGCAGCCAACATGGCCGCCGAGCAGCAGCGAGACATTCCCCATCCAACTGATGTACACGCTGGAGCAAAGTTCATGTTCATTATTTTCACTATATTGTTCGTTGATTTGAAGTTCACATGATTTCAGTTTAATAGTCACCAAATATGAGGTTAGCTTCAGTTAGCTTAGCACAGAAACAGCTGCTGGAAATGTCCTTCAGAGGGACCCGTCTGACTTTATACTGAGAGGCTGTTACACACTACACTAAGAAAACGTACATACACTAACAAGTGAAATATACGTCTGAAGAGCCACTAGCAGCGAGGACCAGATCAGATGACCTGCAGCAGAACACGGGCTTTGATAAGAGTCTCACATAACGTTTGTACATTTAAAGAAATTCATCAATTTCAGGCCGACTGGGAAACGAACAAAGCTTTAAAGCACGAGAGCGGCTGCAGTATTCCCTTTACGTCTCCTGCAGCCAAATCTGTCAATTTTCAACACATGTTTTCAATTTCCGATAACTTTCCCAATATTCTGCTTTCAGAAAGCGTTGCGTAAGTTTTTCCAGCCCCACGCTCTGAACAAAGTGAGTCTTAGAAAGCACTCGCAGTATCATTTACTGACCTTCCTCTGGACCCCCTCACCTAATTGTTCTCTTTGTGTTAGTATCTGTCAAATGCTCTCCAAGAGCAGATACAGTTTAAGGGTTTGTGTGATAAGACAGAGACGCAGACATGAAAGGAAGGGAGGGTTGGAAAGCAAACAAGAGATTAAGGAAGGCTGTGACAGAGATGGAGAAGGTGGTCCGACTCCCGCCGAGGACGGCTGATCTATTGAGGACAACCGCTGGAAGTCATCACAAGTTCAAGCCTCCAGACGGCAAAGCTTGCCAAGTGTTAGGAGTGATTTCAACATGACAAATAGCTCCAGTGTGCAACATGCAACAGGCAGAGAGGAACTCAGGGAGGACGAATTAACACAGAGGAAGTCAGGATGAATTCACTTGACCTTAACGATTACGTCTGTCTTACAACAGATCAATTACTAAAGACCACCTGTCTGATTTGACTACCTGCCTAGTTGACAAGAATTACGACAAACGTGAGCCAAAATCTGAATCCTCAGAACACACACGCTGCCAAACGTCTGCAGCAGCTGCATGCTCAGATTCAGACGTTAAAATGTTCCCATGAGGGGGGAGGAAACAAAAACCCCAATCACTCTGATCTCCTACACATGACATTAAAATCCAAACGCAGGCGGATAAAAATATCCAGAGTAAATATACAGGCTTTGTTCAAATGACCAGGATTTGACCGGTGGGAAGATAAAACCCTGTTTTTAGGTTAGAGCTCACAAAGATCCGATGGTGGCCCTGCTACATTCATTGTTTTACATCTGAAAGCAAAAATGTGTTCAACACGAGCGCCTTTAATTAAAGGGAAAGTTCAACCCGATCAGTCAAATCACAGCTCAGATGAAAGAGAAAAGAAGCAGCTTTAAAAAGGTTGCTAATAAATCAAAGTCCTTTTACCATGTGTTACAGGTAAGTACAATCGGGCTGCATACTCCTCTTCCTCTTCTGCCTCCTCCTCCTCCTCCTCTTCCTCTGAGTCTGGCTCAGCCACGTCGCCTAACAACGGGTTGTCATGAGGATTGGCTGACTGTGGATGTGATTGGTCAATGACAGATGATGGACAGGAGGGGGAGGGCATTGGAGAACCTATGAAAGAACACAACCAAACAGAAACAAAAAGGAATGATGAATTTGAAGAATGAAGAAACGTCACAACACAGAAAACAAATCCTGAAAATAACCAGAAATGAAGCATGACGATGTCTGCTGAGGGTGTGATGTGTGATGAGACTGACAGAGCGACGGCAGGACCACAGGGGCGGGAAACGAAACCAACAATGAAGGAACAAAAGCTGCAGTTCCTCTGGCGTCCACTCGAGGCTGTCTCCAGCAGTGAGTCAGTCCCCATAGAGCCCCATGTTAAACTTTACAGCAGAAATAAACATGTTTACAGCCTGGTACAAAAAACAGTTTGGGTCTCTATAGCTCATTTCTCTCTTCATGACAACTGTACGGGGAGAATCTTTATACAGCTCACCTGTTTACATTATATTAAGGCTTAAATCAAAGGGGCGTGGCCTCTCTGAGTGACAGCTGGGAGCTGCTAGCTGTCTGCTAGGTGTCCCCTCAGCTAACTCAGTCACTGAACGTAACCTCTGGGCCGTGTTTGTGCTGTTGGAGCCTTTTGGAGATTTGTTCATGTAAATATCAGACAGATAATCTGTGTGTGCGCTTTATTGGACGAACAGACCGTCCAACACGTCTCACACACTGTTTCTACACTATTTATATGTTAGCACTGATTAGCAGCTATCTGTGTCTGTGCTCACCATACCGGGCTGGTTAGCTCTTCCAGTGTTTGTCATACATTCTGTCTGTGTCGGCCTGTGCATGTGTTGTTGGATTGTTTATTTTAAGTAACCTGGTTCCTGTCAGTCACCGGCCACTTGCTCCCCCAATGGAGATGCCTGAAAGCCAGCCAGCCAGCCGGCCAGGGGTCCTCTATGTTCCACGAGCTCTCTCAGCTTTTTAGAGCAATAAAGAAAGAACTTCAGTCAGCCACCACAAACAGAATCCCATTCACGATGGTTAACAAGCTAATTAGCCAGCTAATGCATTAGCCTTGAGCAGAGACTGTCTAACTATGATAAATAGCGTTGGCTAAGCCCTCGTTCCTCTCCAGCTCCGTCACTTCTGGCTCCGAAAACAAGATGGTGACGGAAAAAATACCAAACTGTAGGCTTCAAATCTGTATTCCACAAATCAATGAACTCATGTGTCGAGCAGTGACACCTGCACAAACAGCAGCGTGTTCAGGACTCTGCTGTGCCTCCTCTGCATCTCCTGCAGTCTTTCACACACCTCATCCCTCCCAGCTGCTCCCCTTCACTCTCCACAAGGACAGAGCTTGATTAAATTCCACATTGAATCTTCTCTACTGCTGATTTGTGAATGAAAAAGAACTTGGTCTGAGTTGTTGAACTGTGTGAGGTATTTGTTGTGCCTCTGTGAGACCAGACTCACAAGCGGAGGGAGCAAAATCAATTGCGTATCGATGTGGTAACCTTGGCATTTAGTGACTCCTGAATGCTAAATGGCCCCGCCGCTCTCTCTCTCTGTGTGTGTGTGTGTGTGTGTGTGTGTGTGTGTGTGTGTGTGTGTGTTTGGGAGTCTTTGTGTGTGTTTGCCCAGACAGATAACTCTGACCGGCCTTGCATTCCATACAAATGTGTGGGCACAAAAGAAAGAAATTAGCTGTTGAAAAGCAAAGGAATGAGAGAAACACATTGCATGAGCAGCTCTCCCCGCGCTGGCTGGCTGTACAGATAAAATGTGTTACGTCTCCATCTGAATCTCTTGAGCTCACACGTTCGCCAGCCAGGACGGAGAAATTGAAATACAAAAATCAATGTTAGGTCATTTGCAGGAAAAGAATTGCAATCTTGTTTGGATGCTGATGCTGAGAACAAAACGCAGCACTCTGACACTGCGCCTCTATAGACGCACATAAATACACTGTTATCTTTAGAAGGGAATAAACATGGTTTCACATGAGTCACCTGCTGGATGATATCACACACTTTCACAGGCATTAGGGGAGAAACACACACACACACACACACACAGTATTGCCCCTTCCAGCGATCAACCTTATATCCTCCCATCATGCATTTGGGCTTGTTCGGTTTCAGAGTCCAGCAGCTCGATGCAAACAAATCCAAAATAACACGACTCCAGTCTGTGTCTGATTATTTCCTAGAATGCCTTTTGGCTCGTTTCTCTCGCTGAGATAGAAAATGACATGCATGTGGCATTTTCTATTAAAAATCCACCCCCCCGCTTCGTCCCCCAGAGTGCTGCTGTGGACGGGAGAGAGAGCCCATTGGCTTCTTCAGGGAAACAGGAACAACACCGGATTAGTGCTGCATGTGGGCAGCATTAAACAGCAGATATGGTCCACCGGCTTCACTCCACAGCTTGTGCAGAACGTGTGGATTAAACGCCATCACCTGGACGGATTCACCTGAGACATTTCCATTTCCACAGCAGTCAGTCTGAGTTTGTTCTGTTGTTATTTACATGATGAAACTTCCTGAGGCACGTTCATTATTAAAGACGGCTCTGATGAGACAGGAATCACTTCCTGGGGCAAACAGTGATTTTTACACGCTGTTGTTACACGACTAAATTTAGTTTGTTACTGAAATATTTCACTCATAACTGTGAATACATTAACGGCAGCAGCTTCTGTCAAAGACAGTCTTATTCAACACTCCACTAGTTAGTGGGGATTACTTCCTGTACAGACAAAGGACAGTGATGCCGACTGTCGTCACCAGCTTGGGCTCCGTTGTTCTATTACAATGCAGAATGGGTTAAATAAAGGACAGCTAGAAGCTTATCTTTATAAACATATTCTCAGTCGGAATACTAAATCTGTAGACAACAGAGAAGGTCGTGTAGCATTGACCGATCCTTTTGATCAGGCTTTGGTTGAAAGAGGCGGAGCTCAGTCGCCGATTAGCAATCCAAAGACCCATCGGATATCGTGCATGGAAAATATGCTTTTTATGAATCTCTAGAAACAGACACCTGCGTGTGAGTGCTGATAGACGTCGTTTCACTCCTTCATTCACACGTCTCTAATTTCAACTGTACTCAGTGACCAGCGCCAATTACAAATGACCAGTTACTGTCAGACAACAGCCAAGAGGTTACAAGATTGGGGAGAAGCTAATCTGTGCGCAGGACAAACAAACTGCACAACATAAAGGAACGTGTTGCTTGTGTGTAGTATGGCCAGGGTTTCCAGGTCAGGTTTTTGTCCGCTGGTTGGGCAGACCTATTTTGCATGCAGATGAATAAAGAGAAATCCTTTATTTTTAGTATTATAGGTGTAACACAGGTGAAGCAGTCTCCTGCTGAAGGAGCTGCTTAAGGCCCCTCCAGTCCCCCACAGATGGATGTCAGTTTTGATAGCATCCTCCTCTCTCCCACCTCTGTGACCGCCTGAGTTTAATCAGTCTGTGTATGTTATAATGCATTTGGCAATGATAGCAATGCTGTTGGACTTTAAAAGCATGTATATGGTTTGGCAGGGGGATATTTAGAGTTGGTGGGCTGGCTTTGTCACTCAGACCTGGCAACCCTGAGTATGGCAACTAGATCAGTCGGAGCGGAGCAAGCTTAATCTTCATGAGAAGCCAAAGACTGCCCACCTGAGCGATAACTTCTACCATTATCAGTATCAGCAGCTATATCGTAACGTGTTGTCTTCTCGTGCGTATATCTTTGTATGTGAGAACGAAGCTTTAGCCTGCAACATTTAAATCTCCACTTCTGTGCAAATCTTTTCTGTCTTTAGCTATGACAAAGTATAATCTCATCAGAGCAGATCTCTACAGTTTCACCCCGTCAAGAGTTCCCATTGTTAGGCAGCTCTCATCTCATCCCCCTGTATCCACCTGCATGGTTGTGCAGTTTGGGAAGAAGTCTGTGGGTTGACATTCTCAGTTTTTTTCTGCTCTGTGTCAATCTCCATATCAAAGAGGCTCTGGTAGAACACACTGTTACAGGGATCACGAGGAGAGAGAGGGACTGAAATAAGGCTGTAAGGCCTGAAGAGATCCCAAACCTCACCTAGTGGAACTCCTGGAACTCTGCACCTATATGTGTGTGTGTGTGTGTGTGTGTGTGTGTGTGTGTGTGGCAGTGTAAATGGGTCACAGGCAGATATTGTGATTGTCCAAAGGTCGGACGCAGCTGTCCAGCCAGCTCCGCGGGGACGCGATGTTAAGCTGGGCTATGATTGCCTGGGAGCTTGTTGTTCTGGCTCAAGACAATATTCTTTTAAGGCTCTGATCAATGGAGTAAAAATAACTTGCCATGAAATACTCAGTCTGTCAAATGGCAAGGTGCCTCCTGGCTTCTCCCCACAGTGCCTGAGAGAGCAGAGTAATGCTGCATTCACTTCCCGGGGGAATAACCGGCAGAACAACTTGGCGCTTCAGAGACTTGGATGTGTTCGGGTGTCTGAAATGAAGCCACTGAGACTCCAGGAATGACAAGTTTAGCAGGCTTCTTTTTTACACTCCACATAAAAGTTAGTATTTTACATTTTCCTTTCTTTTTGATAGACAAGGACAAGATCTGAATATGAATACTAAACTTCAATTAATCATTTGAAAGAAATATGGTAATCAGCATTTTAATGAAACCTGCAGAGTACAGTTCAGTATTGACACTTCGACTGAATACTCATCCACACCCAGAAGCCTGCACCGATTCCTCCTCCTCCCCCTCGACTCCTCTCCACTTCAGATTCCGCCTGAGGGAGGGAGGATGGAGACGAGAAGAGCCTCTTGACATTTCTCCGTTTGTACATCATCATTTCCTTTCCTCGCATCTTAACTCCCAACCAATCAGGCTGTTTTCATTCACTGTTCGTGCTAATGCCTCCAAAAGGTAACGCACTGTGATTCATATATAGTCCACGCATTGTGAGCTGATCTAAAGGTCTTTTTGCATGAGACACACTGGACCCTCAACTTACTCCAACGTAAACCCCAATGCTACAGTATTAGATACTCCGGGCAGCTACTCAGACTGTGCAGCATGTTGGTGACGTAGTTGAAAGGCAGAAGAGGCTTGTTTGGGGAGACAAACGAGGGACTCCTGTGACGCTGCTTGTGCAGCTACATGAGAAGACAAAGGGGGGCTGACTACGCGTTAACATTGGACTACTTGGAGAGAAACAAGTGACGGATGTTGCATGAAAAAGATTGCATAATTTCTCTTATAAAATCACACGGCGGTTAGGCATTTTTACTGCATCTCATACTGTACATTCAAGCTGAGTCTCGTGCTTTTTTTAAGTCACAGTCGCGAGAAGAAACTGCGAAAGATGCACCTGTGTGTCCTCGCTTTTAAGTGCTCTGTCAAGCCTCCTCTCTCTCCTCTTCACCAGATACATGTTAGGAATTGAGACATCCTTCAGATGTCACGCTGTGATCGGGTCACAGGCAGGAGAGGAAGAGGCAAAAAAATAAAGGAATAAGGAGAGCCGAGGGTGGAGCGGAGCAGGTGCCAGCAGATGATAGATGATAAAGAAGGAGGGCAGAAGGAGAACAGATGGAGGAGAAAGACAAGGAGGAGAGAAAGAGGAGAACACATCAAGAGGAGAGCAGCAGGGTGACGTACAGTGTGTCTCTTATCAAGGAAACAGACTCTGGTACCTATACCTGGGATACAGAGAACCCCGAAGATAAAAGTACAATCATCATGTAACAGTCTAAAGCGACGAACCCTGTATGGATGTATACGAGTGCTGTTATTGTCGTATTGACTGGGTCAGTACAAACAAGCTAACCACACGGACGCAAGCTGAGCTAACATTAGCGACAGCACAGCTCACATCCTGTCTTGACTTCCTGCGTCCACAGAACGGTTTGTTTTTACCATGAGACTGTGATTTAGTGTTTTCACTGGTTCTAATAAATTTAATTATAACTAACGTGTGAAAGGAGAGCATTGATCGCTGATATAGAGCTAGCTACACTTTCCGCTAGCAGCCACTGTTCTTGGTTGCCGCTCTAAAACAGTACAAGCTAGCAGCCATATTAAATGCTGTATAGGCTACTGTTTAGTAGAAGTCAAAGTTGAAACTGAAAAGACAAGCTGGGTAAAATCTGGAGGGGCATCTGGTCATATTTCAAGTTAAAACAACACATAAGATAACCCATTAGTTACCCTAATGCTAATGTTAGCATTCAAACACTTCCTGTGTTAGAAAGGAAGTAAATCTACTGAACATTCAGTTGGAAGTTATGCCTTTCTTGTTGTATCATGTAACAACACAGTATTAGGGTTTAGCCACTATCTAGCTAACAGTAATATAAGCTAGTTTGAAGCTAAATGCTAACGTTAGCTGTTGTCTGACCGTAGCTAACAGGTAATTAAATTAAATTAAAAAACGTGAAATATGGCCAGATTTACTCGGGGGCTTTCCCAGTCAGTCAGGAAGCAGTGACATGATGTCAGAAAACAGTCAACAAGACTTACAACCTGAAACACAGCAGTGCGACAATCTACCGTAAGATCATTTGAGCTTCCAACTCTGAGCATGAAGTTAGAGGAAAATGGCGGCTGTGTGAATCTGGTCAATAGGAGGCATTTGTGATACAGGTAATCGCACACTGATCACAGCCGATTCTCACAACAAGGCGTCCCATTTAAATATGATTCCTGTTTCACAATGCTGCCACACTCCACGTTTCTGCTTCCCCGGTCCCCACCTTTCAGTTCCTCTCTAGAAATTAGGCCCGATCTTGGGCTTACTGTGTTGCATAGCATGCTGCTTGGCTAATCCAGGGAGCATCTTAAGAAGGAGCAGTCTGCGCCAAGCACAACTGTATTTCCATTTGTGCAATAATTGGACAAATCTATGACGGCAGTGTTCCTGACAAAGACTCTCACAACTGCAGCCAAGACTGAACCACAGTTGGTCCAGGAGAGCCTCCAAACCCCAAGTCGGCCATATTTTTTCAAACAAAAAGCAACTAAACAAATATGTGGAGTTGTAAACAACAGCCCATTCTGCTCCATGAGACATGACTAATCCATCATTTTCCCTTCTGTGGCTCGTCCACTTTGTAATCATATCATCGTCTTCCCGCGTTTTAACTTCTGTAAATTAAAAGTCTTAAAAACAAAACTTCACTGCAGTCCTTCTGTCTCTGCAGAGCGGTGTGCTGGAGCCGCTTGTCAGACAGAAACAGGACATATTTGGAGTCAGACGGTGACTCAGGAGGTAACTTGTGTACTTTAGCGCCGACTGGTTTCTGTCGTCTCGATGGAAAAATCTGCAGAGCTCTTTAACCCGGTCGCCTTGTCACGCAACACAAGTGCAACCTTAGATCTCACCCAGCTGCTGTACGGAGAGCCACTGTGTGTGTGTGTGTGTGTGTGTGTGTGTGTGTGTGTGTGTGTGTGTGTGTGTGTGTTTTGAACACCTGGCTCCTTCAGTGCCTCCTCATTCTTCATCCCTGCTTGGCTTGTTTGGCAGACACAGACACACACACAGACACACACAGACACACACACGCACAGGTATCTCTCTCTGTTTTCTTGGCCTCTCTCTCTCCTCCCTCTCCTCTCCTTCTCATCTCTCCTCCTGTTTCCCTGTGAACTCGCCCGCTCCCAGCTGTGCAGCACAGTAGGTGTGTTCTACTTTGCTTTGTAAAGTTTCCCCGGACAAATCAATAACAGCCAAATTTACATTTTAATGCAAATCAGCACGAGTTAAAGTTTCTAAATCTTGACAGTAATTGCTTTTTAAACTTTCCCTGAACAAATTAGGGACCAAACAGTAACACAGTGCACACAATTAGGACGCATTACACTACAAACACACACAAAGGAAGCACAACTTCAGGGTGTTTGTGTTTGCAGCTACACGGCGTGAACACATGACTGATAATGTCGATGATGCTAAAATAATCACTTCACAATTTCAGCCGAATTCATCATCTAAGTGTTCACTCGTCAGACAGTGTTACAGCGAAGCAACCTCATTGTTCTGAATTTATTAGAGAAACAAATGATGTGTTTTTGAATGATGAGACATTTAAGACGGGTAAAAACTTAAATAATAGCTGAATGTTTATTTAATCATCGGGCAACAACTGCTTCTTCTCAGGTCACTTAAAGCCCTTCAGGAGACTCTGCAGACGCACACTGTAAAAACGAATCTGTCATTTTACCAACATTTTATTTTACAGATTTTCACTGTATTTTTGCAGGATGTGAAAATATTAATAAAATAAAATATATAATTATAATATATAATTTACATGTCTAATGTAAAATAACTGTGAATAATCATAAAATGTCATTTTTTATGAATAAAAGTGCATTTATTTGTAATTTGTAAATGTTTTCTAATTTCACAAATATTTATTTTTTATTAAAGATATTAAAGTGTGAAATTCTAGTTTAATACTGTAAATACATTTCTAGAATTAGTCGACATTAACAATAAAAATGTTGGTTTTGTAATTTTACAGATTTGTTTGTTTAAAAAAGTGAATTATACATTTATACTAATAAAATGAACATGATTTAATGTAATTTTACAGATAATTACTTTTCTAATACATTTATGTAACACTTAAAATATAGATTCAAACTGTACATAGCCGATTAAAAGATGTAAAATTAGATCAAAGTGATGATAGAAGAGGGACGGCCCTCATTTCCCATCATGCCTGCTGCCTCGTGCCGACCGACCCGTTTGTTACGTTGTTACGTTTGCTGTTTAAACGCTCATAATAACTGTTGTTAGTGTTTGTAACGTGTCTGTTCAGAACACATGTTCTGTTGCTCGCTGTCATGTTTGTGCTGGTTCACAGTCGTAACCACGAGTGAGGAGGCCGTTACCTCTCGTGACTCCAGCTGTGTTTTGTATGAGGAGCCACGAGTCCGGCCCACGTGCTGAAGGATCATCTCAGTGTGTTAACAGACATAAAGGCTCTGTCCTGACCGGGCCGCGCTTCATGTTGTATGTGTGATACGCTAACATCAGCCGATAGATCAGCAGCAGTGTAATGATGTAATAATAAACCTGATGACCAGTTTGAAATGTTTTACAGGTCGGATGTTTTATTACATTAAATATTGATTAAATATACATGATTATTTAAATTATAAAATAAAACTAATAACAGCACTGTTCTGTAGTTTTAGACCTGATTAATTGTATTATAACAGTGTTGTTTTAACAGGTGTAAATATCCTTCAGTGAACATTATAAAGGCAAAAAAAGATCCCATGTTAGGTTAAAGCTGAAAACTGACTGTACTTTACGAGATGGTTATTTTCTGTTCTTGTACCTTTTGTACCGATGAGTCACTGAGACTGAAATAATACCAGAAATAGATAGCATAGTTAGATGTCAGTGTTCTGTTGGTTCTGGCGGCGGTGTCACCCAGCACACAGGAAAAGAAGAAAACATCTCTGGTGTTGTGATCACAGCGAGTAAAGTGGATATTATGTCTAAGAGGCAGCAATCAGAAGACAGAATATCTCCAGGTGTAAATGCCTGTCTCTAATGGTTTGCGTATGTTTACATACTCAACACCTTCTGTTGCACATTGTGCCTACAGTACATACCTGGTTTAATGAGCCATTTGTGATTGGGCCAATTTCCCCTGACTCCTCGTGTTCACGTTTACAAGCGATGGCTCTGCAGGCCGATGGACCATTGCAAACCACATTATTGTGATGCAAAGTGATTCCCACCCTGCAATCAGTCACTGCGAGAGACACGGACGCACCCCAGGGTTCTCTCCTGCAGGTGCTGCGGGCACGTGGAAGGATTGTCAAGTAGCTCAGGTGATAGAAAGAAGTGAATTTGGTTTAAACTGAAACATCCACATAAGACAGGGTTTTGTAAGGAAGCCCTGAGTGGACATGTATCCATACATGTACATACAAAGCCAGTTTTCTCAGATTAATTTATCTCGTTATCTCCAGATATCAGAGCTGGTTTTCTCATGATGACGGGATCACTTCCTCTTCATCTAGCAAACAGACCATCAGGCTGCTCGCTGTGATGTCACAGAGCAGGACCATCGGCCACACTGAGATACGAGTCACAAATGTAACGTAATCCAACACACCAGCTCAGCCATAAGATTTGCTTTCATGTTGCCTGTAATGTGCAGGCTTTTCCTAAGCTGTCACAGAGGTGTTAATTTAATGATAGTTCAGTGTCAAGCTCATCATTGCTGGTGCGGCTGTACTGAGCTGCATTATACTCAGAGGTGGCCCCCTCAGGTGTGTAAATAGGGAGGACAAAAGATTAGAGACACATCTCAATATAATGTGGTTCAGTACAACAGCACCTCTAACTCTGGCCTCAGTAATAAACATCATTTCATTTACAGCGCTGTTGGATTGAGCTGCATTACATGGTACAGGTGTACCTAATGAAGTGCATTTAGCATGTCCATGCTACATTGGCTAAGATGCTCATACTTTTCAAAGCTATTAAAGCATCGCAAAATGATGGTTCAGTAGCGTTAGCTTGTGCTATATAGAGTGCTTTGCCTGTGGTTGGTGCTAACGCTAATAGCTGATGTGTGACTTATCCTTTGATTGGATGGAAGATTTAGTTATGTAAGAAGTATCCTGGCAAACCAGGAAACCAGTTACAATCACAGGAGTTAACTTAAAGTTTCTAACTCTTTTTAGATGCTCACGTTTGCGTGCATAAGACCCCCTGATACATCGACAGAAGGCTATTGTTAGTCTGGGTTTGCACTGGCTTTAATAAAACGAGCTAACAGCAGAATAAATAACAGATATTGAGTATCAGTGATGGGAAACAGCTGCTGTTGTGATTTAGGCTGATCTGACGGCTGCAGATTTACACAGAAAATGTGTCCTGAAGCTACTTTACAAAATCAGAGTTCTCTGAGTCATTCCAGTTAAATATAGAAGCACTAACCGTCACAGGAGTGTCTTCATGTGTGCTCGGATCACGGAGGACCTCGCATCGCGTTAAAAGGGAAGTCAGACTCTAAATGTGTCCTCTTTCTACGGATAAACACATGTTCGCTTTATTTGATAAATGCTCTGTCATGTAAACCAGCATTATTTAAGGTTAGGGAGGATGTGTGTGTGTGTGGCTAATTGTCCTGCTAAAGAGGCAATATCCAAGAGTGCGTCTGTGTGCAGCAAACCGTAGACGAGGCGTCAGGCCAGGACATCACATACATGCTAATTAGATGAGGCTGCACGCTCCCTCGTTCTCTCTCTATACAACACACACTCACATACACAAACATACAGTCCAACATTTCCGGCTGAGGCTGAGCAGACATGTACTTTACCTCCACACACACACACACACACACACACACACGCTGACACTCTATAATTTAGCTTCAGTGATGAGGAACAGAAAGAGACAAAGAGAACAACTGTCATGAGACTCTTTAGCCTCCTTTCCTTCGAGCCAGAATATCAACATGATCTTGTTAAATGGATCTAAAACAAAAAGTAAAACATTTTCTTGCATCAGAAAGCTAAGGCTTCCGTCTGTCCCCGTCATCATTGTACTTTTGTTAATGATGTCATTATGTGACGTCATACCATGCAGGCAGCAGGGAGCGACGGTGCAGGAGCTGCAGATCGTTGTCGTCCATGATCCAAGAGACTCTTAGAATTAGAGATATAAAGCATGTGAAGATACTCCGAGAAATGACATCATAATAAGCTGCATAAATTACCAAAGCCTGCACTGGCGGACTTATATTTCTATAGCAGAGTTCAAAGGGTTAATTTGTCCCTGTGGGGATGCATGGATATGGGAAAAGGAAGAGAAAGAACAAGAAACTCAAACTTAAGTGTGCTTCGGTTGCTCCTCGCTCTCTCTCCCTCCTTCATTATCTCTGTCCGTCTCTTTTATGAGTGTGTGAGATCATGTCGGCCTTTTGTTCTGGTGCACTGTAAGCGCGTGTAAAGCCACTCCGTCCCCGGGGTACAGTTACAGCTCTGATGGCGCAGAGACACATGCTAAAACCATCCCGTCCTGCAGTCTTGGCGTGCGTACGAGTGTAGAGCAGAAACAGATTGTGAAAGAGCTACAGAGAAAACCACCACATAAACTCAACCACTCCTCTGACACTTTAATGGTCCGCTCTGATTCGATTTTAAGTTTGTTTTGATTCCTGCGCCGCTCTGATTGGTTTAACGCAGACCAACTGGGACGAGCAATGACGTTTACAAATCATGTCGGAGGGCGGCAGCGCCAGAGCGGCTACACAAAACGTGCCGTCTGAGACTCATGGATCTGGCAACCGGGCTAATCCAGGCCGAGGTGTTTTGCATAACAGGTGTCGCAGAGGAGAGGAAATATAGAGCAATCACAACATTTCCATGACGCACTCAGGTGTATCATCAGCCGCACACACTGCCCTGTCCCCTGACATCACTTTTTTTCTGCTAATGTGTCCTTTGGAGGAATGATTTGTGCGTGTGTGGGGTATAAATTAGGCCCATCCACAGGGGACCCCACAACAGAGAGCAATGCATTACCCTCTGTTTCAACATCCGCACACTGTCTGCCTCCTCAGAGAGCGCAGAGCAGCCAAACACATCTGATCTGTGAAAGACGAAGGCAGCGACGTCAAAGTGGAAAGAGGTGAGATAAACAGAGGTGAGGTGCATCTACTCGTCTCATCTTTAATAAGGGGAACTTTTTACATATTTGGGGAGTCTGAGTGTCGCAAAGGTACAAAATGTTTTGGTTCTCCTAGCTTCAGCCGGCAGCGTTGAAACAGGCTGCAATGGCTGCAAAGTCATCTTTCAGTCTTTCACTCACAGCGTTGTTGTTGCTCACTTTCAGGCTCAGATTATCAAAAAAGTTACAGCCAGGATTCACACAGAGACAGACCTTTTTGTGACAGAGGAGGCTTTACTCACAGAAAGCTGGGACGTGGCTTTGTTGAAGCCAGCAGAGTCCAGACATTTACCTCGCAGAACCATCGCGCTGCTGGTCTGCTGCTGCTTTAAACACCAAAGCTCAACAACAATTCAACAATGCAAGAGGTACACAGTAAACTGGTGTTCCTGCCGAACGAGTGTGAGCATCAAACCCCTTAAAAATTGTCTGTAAAAACGTTATCGATGTTCAGTGTTCACAAAAAGATCCAGCAGAGGAAAGGAGGAGCTATCGATCACTGGCCTCAGACCTCAGAGCCGAATGTGTCATGCCACGAGTATGTGCTACAATCACAAACATCCCCGTGTTCACAGAATAATTGGGTCTACTCTAAGGCCCGCATCAGACCACGGTTCAGTCGTGAAATGAGCTGGAAGTGCTGCAGCCAGGGCCTGAATCCAAGTCCCTGTGGTGCCCGGGCACCCCTGGAAACCCAGAGGAGATAAAGTTTCAGGTTTTTTGCTGAGATGCAAATCAGAGCAGTTCCTCATATTTATGCGAGTGGAGCTTTTCTTTGCCCTGATGCAAGAATACAGGTTTTCAGCTGGTTTGTCGTCATGTGTCCTCCTGCTCTGAGGTCGACTGTGTCATCCTCGTCTTCAGAGGAGAAGTGAACAACAGTTTTTAATCGAAGGTCTGCTTTGGTTGGTGGTGATTTATTTGCAAGAAATGGGTGGAAAGGCTGCTGAAATAACTAAAACACCGACATGCAGATTTGTAAGAGGTGTGTTTTTTTCAGGTCTGTCCACAAGACGAGAAGCTAACTGCTACAATGGTTGTTTTTTAAATGGAGTTTGGATCAGCTGTTGGTTCTGAGGACGTCAGGAGAATCTCAGCACCAACGAGCAAAGACAAAACAAGAAATAACTTTTGCAATCAACATAAATTTGATGATACATGTCGGATGAGCATAAAACAAATGGCCCAGAGTAAATGTGACTCTCGTTTTGACTTTAAATCTAATCGTGAAGCACCAAATGATGACTTCCCTTTACGTCCAACTAAACAAACAAAATCAATGAGGATGAAATAAGACGGAGAAGTCCTGCTCTCACACTTGTGCATTGTCTATTCACGGCCTGTCTGTGTGTCTAAGTGTGTCTCAATCTCTGCATGTGTTGCAACCACTTAAATTACCTGTCATTCAGCACAGATCGGGCCTGTATCCAATAACATGTAGAGTGTGAGAAAGCAACTGTGCCCGAGGCTGCAGAGAGGCCGAGAGAGGGCTGCTTCATGCTGCACACAGAGGAGGAAGGACGCGCGCGTGTGTGTGTGTGTGTGTGTGTGTGTGTGTGTGTTTAATTTGTGTGTGTGTGTGTGTGTGCGTGTGTTTAATTTGTGTGTCGGCCATGCTTTAGTGCGTGTGTGTAACCTGCTACAAAAAGGAGCAGTCCCTGTCACACAATGGTGTCTGCTGAAAACACTGCCTCATTGACAAACCAGGTCACACACACACACACACACACGCACACACACACACAGACGCTCCCCCTGTGCGTCTGAGTGACTGCTTTGCTTTTGCCTGGAGGCTGACAGTGACCTCCAAGTGGAGCCTCTCTGCATCGGTGTGCGTTTGTGTGTCGTCTGCTGACCTTACAAGAACTCCCAGCATCCCCTCTGGTCCTGGCCTGCCTCTCCTGTCATACTGGTGCTGGTGGGAGTGGAATATAAAAAGCTACTGTGTATGCACAAAGCTTTATTAACACAGCGCTGGAACAATATTGACAAAGCAGTAAACAAAATGCTGTAAATGTTTCCGAGCCTCGGGGGCTCAAAGTGTTTAATCTGAGCAGGCTGCAGGTCGTGCTGACGCTGTTCCCTCTGTTTGAGAGAGACACACCTGCTCGCTGTGCAAACACCTGAGAGAGGGAAGTGTGGACCACGACGGGGGACGTTCATTTGTCCTTCTTATGTAATGACTGTTCATTCAAATCTGCTGTTTTCTAAGAACTGGTAAAGACGTCTGAATCGGAGCTGTAGGAACAAAATTCATTGATTATTGACACGAGGTCTGACAGATTCGATCAGCTGTGTCCGGTTTCTACAACATGGTAACTTTAGTCGTCTCATCTCCACATGTTTTTATCTATGCAATCCTCCTTTTGGTGAGATATTCAGATGTTTTAACCCTCCAACGAGAGAGTCTAAAGTCCGTCCAAACCTTGGGAGAGCTCTTTGTCTGTGCAGAACATGAATCACACGTTTAACCAGGAGTACCTGAAGTAACCCAACAACTCTTTATCTTCATAAGATAACCAAATAAACTTAATGTGCATTTATCAGCTGAAATACTCCATAAGTGAGCGAGGCATGTCCCAAGATGCATTTTCATTTGTCCGTTCAGTAACGATCAATCACGCTCAGATTGTCACTGTGCTGCAGACACTTACAGACTCTCAATGCTTCGTTTATTTTCCTAACAAACCGTTCAAACTGTATAAACTGTAAATATGTGAGTTATGTGTTGGTGGAGAACGACAGAAAAAAACTGCAGCTTTGGAATGAGTGTGTGTGTGTGTGTGTGTGTGTGTGTGTGTGTGTGTTAGCTCGCGTTGTGTGAAGGCGGTGTGTTCACTGACCAAATTAAATGCAATCCATCTCTCATCTGTTAATGAAAGAACTAATCTCTAAATGTGTGTGTGTGTGTGTTTAACACACTTTATTCTACCAGCTTCCTGTCTTCCTGCTTTACCCCAACGTGTGTGTGTGTGTGTGTGTGTGTGTGTGTGCAGATTTTCTATACAGTACATTCAGTACTGCTGTGTGAGTATCTACAGAGCTGCATTCTGTGGATGTGTGATCTCTGTGTGTGTGTGTGTGTGTGTGTGTGTGTGCAGCAGAGCAGAGCAGATGGTACTGTGCGGATCATCATTTGTAATAATGGTCTATATTTCACTAACTGATAATTATCCTGATTGGAGCGACATGCTGCCCGAGCGACGCCGACATGTGACACATGTCATCCGGTCTGTGCTGGAGATGAAGCTGAATACGAGCTGTGCTCACATCTCCTGTCTATAATCACACACTGTTCACTGTGTTATATAATGAAGGGATTATTATAAGAAGGACACTTTGGGGACTTTTACGCTGGAAAAACAAAACATCTTCCATTTCCTCCTGATGAATTTATGAGGTACGGAGGTGGAAATAAAATCTCTGCAGGCTCGGCTGGAAGAGTTTCTGGATCTGTTGTCAACAAGTTTAAAATATATGTCTGGGATATTTTACTCACAGCTCTGTGATGCATGCGTCTCCCCCACATTAGAAGATGCTGCAGGGATTCAGAGAAAGTAGAACAGCAGACTCTGTCGAGCACAGGGCTGCACGCTGTGTTTTAGGCATAAATCTGATGCTACTCTGGCTGTTCAGGGCGACATGAGGCAGATCTTTGGATCAATAAGTGGAAAATGTGCAACAATAACACTGTGGTAACATTTACTTAAGATACAGAGCACGGCACTACACTCTGCACGACAGAGTTAACTTTTGTTTCAAAAGCTCATAAAAAAAAGGTTTGATTTGATATTTATGTAACTCTTTAATCTTTCTACATGAACCTGTTTAAATTGGTCTCAAATAAAATCCATGATAGCTGCAGCCTTCTTTCTTTTAGACTCAGAAAGTTAAAACCTCATCTGAACAGTTCGGAGCAGTTCCTGTTAAAGCCGCTGTCAGTCAGAGCCAGTGTTCTCTGTAATCAATAGAAGCAATAATCTTTGAAACTGGCAGCATAGCTGTGGAGAAAGTTGCACAAACAGTTCGTGGTTTCACCCATTCTACATTCCTACAACACCCAGCATGCATTGCGCCCCTCCTTCTGAAAGGAACGGCCCAGCAAGAGACGCTGGAGTGAAATATGACCGTCTCTCCGCAGGCGGCGTCTCAGAGCGGGGCAACATCTGAAACATGTCGAGAATCTGTGGATCGTCTAAAAAACCTTCAGTCTGCAGTCGACATTTCAAACCTGACGACTCTGAACGAGACATGACGTCGGAGGCGGCGTCCGAGATTGAGGAAGTGCAGTTTAGCGAGCTCCCTGGTTTTCAGGGCCCAGTGGAGAAGCGGATTACGTCCTCCAGGCACAGAGCCTAACTGCATTTTTCCTACCATAATGGCATTAGCTCCCCATGATAGCATGATAGCACTGAGGTTGGAAATCGGCGAACTGGCCCTTTAAGTTATGTACTGTGCTGGCTTTAGGAGATCAGTGTCTGCACGAACCTGTTTCAACGATCTTAAATATAAACCAAAACACAACTTTATTTAAATCCTCAGGTGGTTCACGTTTCAGGGATCAGAAGCAGGTGAAGCAACGACACAGAGAGAGGAACCCTGACCGCACACGCCCAGTCTCCACTCAACTGTAATTATATCCGACACACACCTATAGCACAGATTACACATGTGAACAGATGCATGTTGGGTATTAACCCGACAAGAGAAATAATTAGTGGATGGTACCGAGAGCTAAGTGGATCGACGGGGTCACGGGTTCGAGTCCCTGGTGTAAGACATGAACGCTGCCAAGGTTAGAGTGTCCAGCTGTTCCATCCAACTGTGTGTAGCAGTGTGTGTGTGTGTTAATGAGGACTTCTGAGGTGAGTTAGTCCACACACACACACACACACACACACACACACTGCTTTATCTTTTTCCTTTTCCTCCCTTCTTATCCCCCCCCCCTCCATTCCTCCCTGCGCTTCATTCTCGCTCTGTTTTCCTTCTCTCTCTCTCTCTCTCTCTCTCTCTCCCTCTCCCTCTCTCTATAATCAGTGTACTGCAGCCCCGCACTGGAGGAAACTCATGGAAAGTGATTTATTACAGTCACTCACTCACACACTCTCTCTCTCCCACACACACACACACACACACACACACACACACAGGGTGATTTATTGCTGCGCAGGTAGACAGTAGTTCAAGGGTAAGAGATTAGTCGAACACACGCAGAACACCAAATTATTATTACACATTTTGATAGAGGACATGGTCACACACACAGACACACACACACACACACACACACACACACACACACAGTTTCTCTGTATAAACTCGAGACACATAAAAAAGTTGCTACAGAGAATTGAGCCGTTTTGAAGCAGAGAGCAAAGAGGGCACCGAGGTCAGAACTGGAACGATGACTTAAAGGTCTTTTCCCTTCGAACTAAAGCTGCTAGCTGTGAATATTTGACTCTAGTTTATTTAAAATACATTAACAACTAAAAGAACTCACGCTGAATATTTCCCTAAACTTATTTTAGGACTTGTTTGATGAAAATTCCAAACTACAGTGTTTCTGAAACACTGGGACTGTCAGACGAAGGCTGTGTCGCGAAATCCAATCAGCACCTCTGCCGTCCTGATCAGAAATATTCAAGCCAAACTCCATTCAAAAAACAAGCACTTTAAAGTTAGCTTGTTCTCGTCCTGCAGACAGACCTGACGAAGCGTGAACTCAGACTTTTTACAAACCTGATGCACGATTTCGTTATTTCAGAAACACACTTATTGTCATTAAATCTCAGTAACATCTGTTTGTTGTGGCTTCATAGCGCTGTAGTGAGACAGATCTCAGCCCACGTGTGACTTGCTAGATACAGTGAAACTGCCACTCAGCGGAGACAGATGGACAGGCGCTCCACAGCTGAAACAGAACGCCGGTAGTTGGTGTCCATCAGAGAAATCCTGGTACTGACCCGAGCTAACAGCTCATCACACTGGGCGCTGGTCAGCCTCGAGGAGCTGGAGGCAGCAGGAGAGTTCATCAGACACAGCTCAGGAGGAGGAGGGAGGTTTTCTGACGTTATCTGGAAGCCGTGAACTTGCAGGTTGTGTTTAATCAAAGTGGATAAACATGAATGAACCTGTGGTCAAACTAGTGTGAGTAAGGAAGCCAGACTTCACTTTGCTTCTGGTCTGATCAAACAATAACTTAGATGACGTCACAATATTTTGTACAAATACTCAGTCATATTATATTCTGTGTGATGTCCTACTTAAAGGAACATCCACTTCACCTCTGTTAGTCATTCTGAAGGTCTGTGATGTGGTTGTTCAGCGTCTTATCGTGGCGGTTTGGTCCTAACCAGCCACTTGGTTAACGTCTGCCTCAGGCTGAATACGATTTATCACCAGCTGCCAGAAACTTTAATCTGAAAAAACACTTTCTTTCTTAGAAAACGTACGTTGGTTTAACCGGTCAAACATATGCGGGGTGGCAGAAAGAGGCTGTGGTATAGCCCGATAGCCCGAACAGATCCACCCTCCTCCTCGGAGCTCCATAATCCATCAGCTGTGCAGAGAAGCTTCACAGTGAGAGCAGCGCGCGCAGAGCCTTTCATGAGCAGCCAGTTTCATTTGTTTCCATCTAATTCTACGTGTGACAGGACTGACTGAACGGAAGGAATATGATGTGACGCAGCCTGGGGTCATGCAGGCAGATCCTACCGCCCCATGTGCAACACACACACACACACACACACACACACACACACACGAGCTCTGGTGGTGTGTTTGAGTGAATAATAACAAAACAAACAGAAACTTTGTCACTCGAACAAGAGAAGAAGTCCTGAGTGCGGCGTCAGAGACTCGATGTGGAGCTGATCTAAATCAAACTTTTGTTTACTGATATGTTTGTGGATGCTGCAGCCGTGCATGCACACACACACACACACCCTCTCTCTCTATGTGTGTGTGTTTGTTAAACAAAGAGAATGCTCCTCAGCCAGACAAATGGGTCAGCAGTTAAAATGCCAACGCTGACCCTGCTGTCACTTCACATGCAGGTCTACTGCCAGCCGTGTATGTGTGTGTGTGTGTGTGTGTGTGTGTGTGTGTGTGTGTGTGTGTGTGTGTGTGTGTGTGTGTGTGTGTGTGTGTGTGTGTGTGTGTGTGTGTGCGTGCATGTGTGTGTGTGTCACGCATGCACTGCTCCTGCTCTCTGAGTTCTGCGTGTACAGTGAAGGATTAAGACAAAGGAAAGCGACGCAGTTGACGGGACAGATAATTTCGGTGTATTAGCATTTATATAGAACGATAGGATTTGCTCTGCTCCTCTTTCTTCCTCTTTATCTTCGGCTTCACAGATTCGTCTCTGCAAACACACTGATATCTCTCTCTTCCTCTCCGTGCTTTTCTTTCGTTCTTTATTTCTCTTTTTGAAGATATGAAATTGTCAAAACAGACATTTTTGCATTGCGGCTTCTTTCTTTTGGTGACTGAATGAAAGGATTTCTTCTCTTCTCTTTTAACACTCTCCATGTCTTTCTCTTTTATTCCTGCTCTCAGAAGAAATGTCAGCCACCAACAAAGCAGAGAGTCTCTCATCCTGCCAGCTGAACCACTGTTTTCTTCTTTACGTGCTTTGTGCGTGTGAGCCTTGTGTAGCATTTCCAAAACCCCCTCCTCCCTCCTGCCTACTTCAAGCTTCTTTTTCTTCACCTCTCTGGCTATCATCAGCGCGTCTGCCTGTTTGTTCGCTTCCCATTCAAATCACGTCTTGTAAGAATGACAGTCAAAGAAGTTCAAGTTGCCAAAGTTATCAGAAAAATAGTGTTAAAGACATAAATATGAGACCGGCTGTGAGTAGACGTCAGTCTGCTTTAGTACATGTTCCCTCACTGAGGAGAACAGGGAGGCGTAGTGATGTCTAATAGGCGAGCTCACATTCCAGTGAGCTGCTCGAGCAGAGAGGAGAAGAGAAAATGAGGTAGACACGGGGCGGGAGGGGGTGGCGTCAGGGAACATTTCTCTGGTCACTCGGCCTAATTGACAGATTAAAATCGGATCCTGATCCGCGGTTAAACTTCTCCCTTTTTCTCACAGCCGTCATCTCTCCCCGTTTCTCACGTCTGACTCGCCTTCAGTCCGTCTCCTCCCCTTCCTGCGACTCTGCTCACCGAGGCTCGCAGCTGTGCAGACACTCAGCTTCTATCTGAGGCCGTGGCGAGGAGCAACGGTGACGACTGACACGAGAACAAGCATGAATTTGCAACAACTGCAACAGTGCGCGCTCATGCATCAGCGCCTTCACACACAAACACAACCTCAACAACACAAAGGGTTCAGAGCTCAGCAATGTGGCAACATAATGTCTGCATGCCTGTCACCAGGGTCATCAAACACAGCAGCTCGGTCTGTGGCCCAACGTGTCACAGTCTGACGCTGCAGGTTCCTCTCTAGCATCATTCCTTTTACATTATGGTTCTGATGTGGTGCTCAGTCAGAAGCCGAAGCATGAAGAGCATTAAAGTCAGCTCGGGGCGGCAGCCGGGGCGAGGGATGGGTCGAACAAACATGAGACTGGGGTCACCCAGAAACTACAGAGCCAAAGCTCCTGAGGTCAAATACAGTGCGTTAGCTACGTATCGTGTGTTCGTCATTTTGGTGCATAAACATAATCAAACCGACACTTTGCAACAATAACCAGGTGTTCATTCATGTTGCACGTCCACGAGGCCTTTGTGTAAATCACATTGAATATTAATTATGGATCAACTGTTTTACAGGATGTTACATATTTATGTCTACACTGTAAATCCAAAGGAGTGGCTCCTTTGTGAAGGCCACAGAGCAAGCTGCCGTCTTTTACAAGACAGGAGTGACGATGTGTCACACAAACGTACAGCCAGCAGGCACCAGAGACAGATTTAGGGCTCCAACCAACGCTTGGACAAAGTCTTGTGAATCCATTCATAAGTTATGATCCATTTGGTGACTGGGCCACTCTCACTGTCGTGCCCCCTTTTAGCTGCAGGCATGGACACAAATAAACACCTTCACACACACACACACACACACACACAGGCCTTGACCTCCAAGACAAATGTCTGCATCATAAGGTGGTCATAAGTGTGGCAGGTAAAGGTTAGACAATTTTAGTTGGGCCAACCACGTGACCCAACCACAGAGCTGCTGGTCACCCAACAGTGAGTGAGAATCCCCACATCTGGCACCTGTTGGAGATGGTCAGGTGTTAATAATTGCCATACTAACAGATGTATTACATTTAATGACCTGGTTGTAACACTGCCACTGATGGTTCAGTAAAAGAACATGAAGCCTCAGTGGCTCTTTACATACAGCAGGCAGGCAAACAGGTGGAATCGAGGAAACAGCAGTGAGTGATTCTGACTCTTCCAATTATGAGCAACTTGGCTCCCGGCGCTGACAGAGACACAAAACTGACATAATCTGTG
This sequence comes from Semicossyphus pulcher, assembly GCF_022749685.1. NCBI lineage: Eukaryota > Metazoa > Chordata > Actinopteri > Labriformes > Labridae > Semicossyphus > Semicossyphus pulcher. The sequence goes on from NW_027211701.1 coordinate 1,235,902, forward strand.
AGCCGCGGCTGTGCAGCTGTCAGAGACCTCCGCTGACTCACAGCCTGATGCGTTGTCTTATTTGTTGTTGCACTCGAGTGTTAAATCTTCTTTAGATATTAAATGAAGCGTTGGAATTGACATGAGAATCCAGCTATCATAACAACACCACCCTGCCTACCCTGTAATTTAAAGCTCCATTAAGCAATATTGTTCATGTTGACACTGAATAACAAGATTCGTCAAATAAGTGAGCCGGCCAGGCTGCAGCTCTGCGGAAGCTCATTGTTTGGTTTGCCAGTCAACATGGCGGAGTCCTGGCAGCTCGCACTGACAGACTCTGGGCACAAACTCCCGGGACGCCAGCTCAGACAAGCTAACTGCACTCTATATGTCCAACAGTAAACAAGGACTGGAGTGACGGAGACAGACAGACAGTGTAAAAAAGACTCCAATCTAATGCTTATATTGATGTGTTATGGCTGCTTGGGTTAGAGCGGAGATCCTTTTATGCTACGAACAAATGTGTTTTGGAGTAAAAATAATCGCTGCCACTTTTCTAACACAGGAAGTGTGAAGCTTTTATGCTGCACAGACGTTAGAGGCTCTGGGCTGGGCACACAAAGCAAAATGATTGTGATATCAGACTCAGGGTTTTGTGATGTTTCCCATTTCTGCTTAAGATTACACGTAAACACGTAAGTGTTCAGGAAATATAAAAACTGTTCAATGTTTAAGATTGGAAAGACTTTTTAAAAACAGTCAGTATGATGAGAGTCGCGGTAAATCATTAACATTTTGTACTGGCTGTAAACGATGATAATAAACTTATTAATACAGCTCATATGAGCTCCTCTAGTGTGGCTGAACCAGGATAAAAACATTACAGGGCTGTAATGAGACAAAACAAACAAGTACAAAGCAACATAATGTAGGATACAACATGTGAAAGTGGTCGCAGATGAAGCTCGTTCACCGTTAGAGGAGCTGCAATCCAGCGAATTAACTGAAAGATGAATAAAGTTCTTTAAAGGTCAGTATAATCATGAATGCTGAAAGTTGCTGCTGACCAGCTGAGAGAAGCTAAAGCAGAGTTGATATGGTCTTTTGATAGCTCTTTGGCTTATCCCTGAAAACAATGAATTACAAAAATCTAACTGAGAAAAATGGAAAGCAGGGATGACCTTCAGATCAGGACAGGAGAGAAAAGGCACGGATTCTGAGCTGCTCCCCAACTGTTAAAAAAACATGAAAGAATAACTTGCTTTTCAAATTAAAGGTCACTGCCAAATATCACACCCAGGTTTCTGTCTGCAGGTTTGACATTTTGTAGACAGGGAGCCAAGATGTTTCTGTGAAGTCGGGATCAACTTCGGTGGAGCAAAAAGAATTTCATACCTGTTTTCATTAAGCGCCACAAATTTCTGGGACAACTAGAAGTGTCCTTTTAACAGACAAGAGATTAACTGATGAGTTTTGTTTTTGTTTGTGTATGATAGATCCCACTGGAGGCATGTACACAAATACAAACAGTGGGCCGAGGATGGAGCCTTGGGGAACACCATGGGTCTGAAAGGCCAGAGGATAGGACGCATCAACTACCACTAAGGAAACATTATGTCAAAGGCTGATCTGAGATGGAGAAGAACTGGAAAGAGGGCAGTTTCAGGGCCATGACTTGAACATATAAGAAACTTGACGAGCCTTTTATTTATGAACAGTCGTACTGTAAAGAGCACCTGACGAAATGAGCTAACGCAACTGTGTCCTCACAGGGTGGGTGTTCACCAAGCTTTTGTTAATGCAAAGTGATTTGATATGAAGTTTAAGGAAACTGTTTGATATATACATATATATATATATATATACATATATATATATATATATATATATATATATATATATATTATATTCCGAGGCTAACTTTGTGTGTGAAGCACACAGGGCTGCATTGGTGGGGTGACGTTCACCTTGTCAGGGTCGTTTCCAACGCAATGACAGTTCATAAATATGGGGGAGCTTCTGAAGGCGCACTAGAGGGAGGGGTTTGTTTACTTGGTTGTTACCAGAATCAAACATCCCACTGTCCAGCTATCAGCAGCAAAACAATGAAGTTCAACTGACAGTCCCTCCCTCCAGCCCTGGCTTCTATTTCAGCCTGTAATCGCTGTTTTGCCTTCTTGCACCTCTTTCTGAGCTCTGGCAGCCTCTTCGATTCTATTTCCAATAAACTGTCTCTCTTTCACGCATCACATACATATGCTCCCTCGCTGACACACACACACACACACACACACAAACCAGGCTGCAGCCAGACAAGGACACACTGACAACTTCACACTTGGAAGCACAAGCACAAACACTGATTGTTCATTAAAGACACACACAACCTCTCACACAGCGATGCAGAAAGAAGAGGTGTATTGTTGCATGGAATGTGACTTCCTGTGTGGCAGTATCTGGGGAACAGATAAAACAAGGTTTGTGAAAAGAAAATAACTATTCTATAAGAAATATAAAGTGTTTGATGGTGATGTAGAAATCAGACGTCAGGCTGGATGTGATTCTCTCCTGATTCTTGTTTTCCGTCTCTTGTGACAGAGAATATTTTTAGAACCAATTTTCTTCTCTGTGGTCACAATGCAGGGCTTTAATAGCATGGACGCTAATGCATCTGGGGATAATCACGAGAGAGAGAGAAGAAGAGAGGGCTTAGCTTCAGAAGACCTCCGTCTGATTACTCTGTGTAACACGTAGCATTCATTTTGGGAGGGCAATGTCAACACTTGACTCAGATGTAAACACGCCACCACATGCCGCTATGGCGCCAAGTGCGTGAGCAAGTGAATAGTAAGATGACAGTTATTGTAGGATACATGTGGGATGCATGCATCCGGCAAAAACCTGCCAGCCATCCCATTTAAAGGAAAAATAAGATTCCTAAGTCCTCAGGTATCAGTGGAAGCATTTCATGGAGAGTTTGCAGCCAAAAACAGCAGATTCATCTTTGTGAATGATTTGCTTTGCAGAATTGCATATATATGATGGCTGGTTCAGGGTCTAATCTGCAGTCAGATCTATAAATATTTGTCGTAGCCTAAGCTTGGCCTACAAGAATGCTGCAACGCTGCATCCTGGACACAAATACATAAAGGTGTCTGAAACAAACGGCCATGTTGTGGTAAGGCCTGTTGTACTCGAGGACAGCAGCTATGCTTTAATGCTGAAGAATATTTTGTGCCTGTCACGTGAAAGCCTGTCAGTGTCAGTGAGCAGGAGAGAGCACCAAGTGGTGTTGGCACAAATAAGACCAGGAAAGACTTCGTATAAGAGTCACTCTTCAAACTCAGAAACATGTTTGTATTTAGTGCTTAATAATTATGAGTTTCTACTCATTATAACTTTGTGAGTGCTTCAAGAGTCTTTCGCCGATCAACCAGCTGAAGCAGATCCCTACAAACCCACAATGTCCATCTTCTACCAACAACACACATTCAGACACACACACACACACACACACACACACCTCTTCTGTCGGACGCTGCCTTGCTCACAGCTCTCGGTTCGGGGATTCATCCCAACAACCCGGTCACAGATCCACTTCTCTGATCAAATCAGAGCGCTCGGCTCCATGTGTTGGCTCATGAACGCACCACTTTGTTCCAAATATTTACTGACACGGTGAGCCGATCCACACACACACACACGCACACACACACACACACACACACACACACACACACACACACACACACACACACACACACACACAGGCCCTTTAGGTGTTTACTATGCAGAATGTATTCACCACACACACAGCTTTTGTTTATGCAGCAATATGCTGACTACAACACACACACACACACACACACACACACACACACACACACACACACACACACACACACACACACACCAGACCTTATTATGCACTAGCACAAATATATTCTTTGTACTCACAAATAGCACAAACACACAGCCGTGCACACACGCACACACACACACACAAGCTCACAAGGGTACCTGAGTGGGACCTTGCTATGATTTAGGTCACTAATCCGTTTCCACGGCGATGGCCTCCCTTCACATTAGAGATGTGGGCTTTTTGTCCGTTCACTGGAAAATCCACCAGCACGTCTCTGCATCGTGGACGGGAGCGCTTCACTCGCTTCAACAATCCTCTGCCTCTCTTCGTGCCTCTCTGCTTATCTGATATGATTTCATTCGACTGTGTGTGTGTGTGTGTGTGTGTGTGTGTGTGTGTGTGTGTGTGTGTATTTAACAGAAGCCAAGCTGTTTACAGAAATATGGAAAGATGTTTTGGAGTATCGAGCAAACAAGGCGTGATTGTATGAGCACACACACAAACACGCAGACGTCTCGTTCATAAACTGATAAGGAGAGAGTCATTTAGAGTTTGTTACACAGACGACTCAGAGTGAAGAAGGAGAGACCCGTCTTCCTCTGTGGCCTCGTGCAGGTCGACTCTTAGATAACACTGTGGATGCATCGTGGATCGAAGACGAGCAGGAGCTGGAAAATGAAGTGCTTAAAACCTGCAGTTCCTCTGGTGTCCACTTGAGGCTGTGTCCAGCAGTGAGTCAGTCCCCATAGAGCCCCATGTTAAAATGCCCCACTCATCTGTGTACATTATATTAAGGCTTAAAGTGATGCAGCATTAGGGGCGTGGCCTCTTTGAGTGACAGGTGAGAGCTGCTAGCTGTCTGCTAGGTGTCCCCTCAGCTAACTGTCTGACACACTGTTGTTACACTCATTTATATGTTAGCACTGATTAGCAGCTACCTGTGTCTGCGCTCACCACACCTGCTTGTTAGCTCGTGCACTGTTTGTCATACACTGATTTATTTGTGGCGTCAGGATTGTTTTTCCCGGCTGAGAAGAAGGCGGGCTGAAGAGATGAGAGGGCCGTGCTCGTGTCCAAATATGGTTACTTCCTGGCCCCAAAAAAACAACACGGTGATGGCCAAACGAGAGGCTTTAAAAGGGCAGTCGATAAAACGGCTATGTTACAGGTGATTCTGCTTGTGTCGTCTGCCTGTTCTGTTTAAATAAAGATAACATTTCCAACCAATCAACAGAATCACGGCTGCAGAACTAGAAAGGTTAATCGCCTCTAATTCTGGGCCCTGTGATTCTTCACTTTCCTCAGCCCTTGACCCAAATGCATAATTTATTGTGTTGCTCTTGAACTCATTAAAAGCGATTAAGAGTTCTGGCGAGCGAGGACGCAGCAGAAACACACTAAGTGATGAGCTGCAGCCGGAGACGACGGGCCTCGCCTGATGTTTGTCGGCATCATGTGAGGAAGCCTCAGCCCAACATGAGTCCGATGCCCTCACGAGAAGGGGTATTGGCTCATGCACAAGGTTGCATGCAAACGCTGAACAATGCATCCACACAGACAGAAACAGGGTCGCCTTCAAAGCACACAAACATCCGGCTCATCAGGTGTGTTTTCAGAGGCCGTGTTCACACTGAATCGTGTGTTTAGACAGTATGAGTCAGTAAACAGTGAACACACAAACAATATTTACAATCATATTTAGGCCTCTGTTACAAACTCATCAGAGCTGATGAGCCGAAACAATGAGTACGCCTGTGTACACCTTCTGAATGCTTTTATTGTCCAGCTCCTTCGTGTCCAAGGGTCGGACAAAATACGGTGAAGAACGGCGATTTATTTTGGACTCAATACAGATTCATCTGACAGCCTGTCACACAGCAGACGTATGCAGGAGAAGAACAGCCAGTCTGCAGTTTCCAGCTTGCGCGCCAGATTAACACATTTCCTGCAGACGACATTCTTACTGTTTAAGTCACTTTTAACATCTTGGCTGTTTTTACCTTCACATTACATCTGGAAGGATGAGTATAGGCATCAAACGACGAGAGGTTATGAAACGAGCTGTTACATAAAGTTAGCATCAGTTCAGCTATCAGCTCCCAAAGCTCCACCAGAGAGCGGTGGAGAAAACCTCATCTTAACCTGAAACCAAGATTTTTTTTACAAGCTTTGATCACATAGTTTGTTTGTCTTGGAAGGAAAGAGACCTCTGCAGATAATTCGTCTCCCGACCTTGTGAACGATGAACAGTAAAGGAATCCCAACCTAACAACTAGTTAGCATTGTTAGCGTTAGCTCAGCTTGTAGCCTCACTAAAACACAACTTCACATTATTCAGTGTTTAATTTATCCTAACTTAAAATATAAAGAATACAGTCTTTTAAGATGAGTGACAGACAACAATAGCACATATTAACAAACTGTATTCTAACAAATAAAACCTTCTGTCATCATCAGGATACAAAGGAAAGCTTTGTAAGCGTATGACCCCGCCCCGTGTCGTGGCATGTTCTGTGTTAGCACTGAGAGGATATTACAGAGGTAAAATCAATTCAGCCAGCAGCAGACTGAACACACAAACACACCTAATAAACTAATCACATAAACACACACGCTTCAAGATAAACAAATCTGAATATTCAAACTTAAAAAGCTTTTTTTTTTACGCTCACCTCTTTAATTTTCTCTTTCGAGCAGCATGTCAACATCTTTCACTTTCTCTAAAAAGCATTTTTTAATTAATCTGTTGATCAAACTAATTAATGAAGCTTTCAACAGAGAAAAGAGCCGTGCTGCTGCTTTGGTTTCACGCCTGTTTCCAAGGGAACCTCAAAAGAAATCGAAGGAGATGGAGAAACATCAGTTTTGAAATGATGGCAGAAAGATTTCAGACACGCGCGGGGTCAAAACTCTCCAAAAGAAAGTGTTTTTTTAAGTGTAAACAGCCTGAAATCTTCAGGTTCATTGAAAGAAGCTCTCACAACATAATCAGCAGCTACTGAAGCTTTACTCTGAAAATCAGGCAGGCTTTCTGCTTTAAAGGAAACGGGAGAAATGGCTGATGATGCTCAGACATGACATGAAATGAAGGTAAAACATATACAGTGTGTCTGCCCAAATTAATCACAGCTTAATCCCCCTGTTCAGTCCTGTGGATCTGCAGCCTGATCGAGGCGTCGTGCACACAGACGCACAAACACTCGCTGATGAAATGCAGCATTTAAAAACCAAAATGCTTCTCTGGCAATTTGTCTGGAATACAAACAGAATGAGATGAGTCGACTGGATCGGTGCTTATGAATGCTGAGTGGTTTTATGGCGAGCTGTAACTCTGCGGGGCAATTAGCCGGGGGGAGGTGAGACAGGTTCTGGGTGAGAAACGGGGGATTTATGACTGTAAGTGCAGAAACAAACATTTAAGAGCACACCTACGGCAGCTGCAGCCGTGCAGGAGCCGCAGTGAGGCACGGCAGCGTGACTCATTCACAACATTTGTGTTCTCATGTCGGTGAGCAAAGTGAGAATCAAAGACTTTATCTAATGCAACATCAGGACGTCTTACAATCTGGTTAACACGGATGATATCTGAAGACGGCTGCCATGAAAATGTCACTGCGTCTTTAACCGTTTCAGCTCGACAACTCTTGTTTCAGAATCATAAGTGTAAAAAACAAAACAAACAAAGAAGATGATGCAGACGTCAGTCTTAACTTTCAGCTGCACAGAGAACGAATGCTCTCCAGGTCAGGATCAGTGTTTGATAAAGGTGTTAGCGTCCTTTGCTAATTTTCCCATTTTATTTGACTGTGAAAACGGAAGCTAACAATCTGCATTTGTTTTCAAGGTGTCACAATGAAAGCTTAAACTGCTGCAGGGATCCCTCACTGACATCAAAGCTTCAAGGTAATTAGCAGCGAGAGAGTCACTGAATGCAAACGCATTAGCCAGCCAGGCTATGTGACTGAACACACACACACACACACACACACACACACACACACACACACAGGACAGACACAGACACAGAGAAGAAAGGATCTACTGTGCAGCTCGGCGGCCAGAACTAGAAAGTCAGGGAAGACAAGTCGACGTGTGTGTGCATCCACATCTGTACACGTGTGCGTGTGCGTGTGTGTGTGTGTGTGTGCGGGGCGGTAAAGAAGAGGCAGTTCTTTTAGCTCAGTGCCTGTTGTAGTTAGCTCACTCTGTCTCCGTCTGTGTCCACGAGAGGAAATGTAATTACACCCAGAGACTACAGTTAAGTCACATCCACTCCTCTGCTCCACATATTCAAATGAAACGCATAAATTAAATAAACCTGTCTGTGAGAGTGTAATTAAAAAGGGGGAAAAGGCTGAAAGCTGCTGTCCACGACTGTGTGTGTGTGTCCGTGTGTGTGTGTGTGTGTCCGTGTGTGTGTGTGTGTGTGTGTGTGTGCGTGTCCGTGTGTGTGTGTGTGTGTGTGTGAGTGCATGTGTGTGTGTGTGTGCGTGTGTGTGTGTGTGGATCCAGTGAAAGTGTGAGTGGGCAGGGAGTGTAACGCTACATATGGAAGTCAGCTTAATTGGTTGACTTTAGCTAGCCTCACCGCTGCCATTAACCACACTGAGTGGGCGCAATTACCACATACACACATGCATACACACATGCTTACACACGCGCGCGCGCGCACACACACACGCACGCACGCACACACACACACACACACACACACACACACACACACACACACACACACAGAGGTAAACACAACTCCATGCAGTAGATCCAGTGTTTGGGTCGTGCTGGTGACTGTCAGATAGTGAGCTCATGCAGGTGGATGCAGAGTTCACCTGATTAACGCTGTTCAGACAGATGCAGCTCCTCACAGTAGGATCTAAACACTGTAACTCTGCGTATACGTTCCTGTTGCTGTTGTTTCCTGAGGGAGGTGTCCACTGTGGTGGGTAATTGGCTGAGAGGTAGTTCAGGGGAGGGAAGAGGGAGTGATTGTTATAAGCAGGAGTTCTGCGTTCTGAGAGGACGCATGTTGAGTGAGCGAGAGCTAAGTGAGAAAGCAGTGAGCCAACGCGTCTGTGTTTTTCCGCGGACACCTCGACGTCTCGTTAGCTGTTGCTGCGACAAGGAAATTAATCTGGTCTCACCTGGCCTCTTGCTCGTTCTCCCCGCCTCCATGTAGCTGTTTCTGTGCTTCATACCAGAGAAACACAAACTGCATGATGAGCCTGGATACATGAACGAGCACATAAACAAGCAGCAAAGATATTAAAAGTTAAATCCTCAACATGCAGAACAGAAGATCTTCCACTGTGATCCCCTGTACCCGACTGTGAGGCCGATGTGTCCGACACGGCATGAGCGTATGTGTCAGCGGAGTATGGAGGTCTCATTATGATGCCTGTGAATGCTTTCGTGTAAAGAACATTATCACCTGGAAACACGTGAAGAGCAGTTTGCACTTCTTCAGAATCACAGCTGCAGGAATGAAAGACGACGAACGGACATGACTGGATTTCAAATCTGCGCTCGACTGCTGTCAGAGTTGTGAATTTTCTCAGGATCAATGATTTAAGCGCTGCTGTTTGTCTGGCTCTGAAAAGGACAGCCTCCACAAGGAGCTGCTGTGCACGCTGAAGTAGAAGTGAATGAAAGTGAGAGAGGCTGTGAGAAACACGCTCACAGGTGAGATGTTGGATGACTAACATTCCCTCTGTGAATCTTTTTGATTTGCAAAAATGAGCTCACCTGGTAAATAAAATATTCTCTTTATACTGTGTAAAGATGGAAGTATTGAGGTTATGCTGAAGCTGACTGCAGGACTGTTGAGCTCATTCTAACATTATTCTGAATCATGTGTGCAAGCTCCTCTAAATATTCTCAGCTGCAACTTCCGCCAGGAATCCACTCGAACAACGCCTGCATCCACACACCGTGTGTTTTAATCGTTCATCAACAGCGCTCCCTTGCTAATCAGTTAGCTCTGACCTTTACGGAGATATTAATACGAGCGATACAAAGCCTGGATCTGTAAATAAGAGCTGACACTGTGAGGAAGCTCTTACACAACAGTTCTTTAAAAAGCGAGGGCAGCGGTCCATCGTTCTTCTGAAATGTTGACAGCAGAGGAAAGTGTTACTAAGTGTTGGCTGGATGAACAGTGTGTTCATCAAAAACACTTTGAGGTATTTCAAGTAGAGCTTTGTAAGAGCTCTGAGTGATACTCAGCTGTGAGAGCGAGGTTACACCGTGATTCAACGCAGAGAGGGTTTCCTGTGCAAGAATATCCCCCTCACTATCAGACCGGCACACTCCAACACCGGTGAACACCGGTGAACACCGGTGAACACCAGTGAACAGTGGTGGAAGGTAAGCAGCTACATGGACTCAGGTGCTGTTTTTAACAAGGTGCTCTAATGCTGCTCCTGCACCATCAGAGGGACACGTGTGCAACATTTACAGTGTTTATCTATCAGCTGGAACGACTCTCAGACTCATGGATAACAATATGATCGTCAATGAACACATGACGTAAACAAACTTCCCAGCAGTAAATAAAGACACTAAATGAGCTCCTGAAATCTCCTGATGAGAACTTTTACTTTTAGAACTTTAACCAAATGAATCCAAATATTTCAATTATGAAGCGAAATATCTGAATGCTTCTTCCAGCAGTGTCTGCAGGTCTCTGTTCTGGATGTCTGACTCGACGCTGGAGGACGGGGAGCAGCTCGTTCTTCCTCTCGGCCTTCACACACTCATCATGCTGCACTTTGTTCTTTCAGCTGCTTCAACAAGTTAGTCGTGTTGCTTTGCGGCGCAGACGCAGGTTTCATGACCTCTCTGCTGATTATTGTTTCTTCTTCACATCACTCATCACATGACATGCCAGCTCCCCCAAACCTCTCCATCGCCCCCTAGGGGAGGGGCTGTTAGTTCAGGCAGCGCATGAGAGTTTTCGGCGGGCGGAGCATTTTAAACGCCAATCATGTTATTTCATCGTGAGAAGACAAAGTCAGGATTAAAATCGATTAACTGTGCTGAGATTTCTGTTTGTTGCTGCAGGTGAGATTAAAGCTGATTGGTCACCGTTGTTCCTGTAATCATCTGATGTGTGAGCGTGTGTGTGTCAGAGACGGCTGTGTGTGTGTGTGTGTGTCAGATCTGCTGATGATGCAAATGACTGACATTCAGCTGGCATCGGGTCCGAATCAAAGAGTCGCTGTCCTGTAGCGAACAGCCAAGGGCAGCTCTTCTACACCCAAAAGTGAGACACGAGCACTGCAAGGGTCACAGGTTCAATTCCCTTTGTGGCTAAAAGGGCAGAGCTAGATATTTTGCAAAGTATAGCCTGGGGCTGGATCCTGAAATAACCCTGCACAGTCAGACTGAGTGTTCCCGGAGAGAGTGAAGAGTCCAGTTGGCGCGGGGTTGTGTAGCTGTGGGCGAGAGTAGCTGCTAACACTAGCCCACAGCTACACAGAATAGCAATGAGCTTTCAGTGAAGCCGATTTAGCCTGAAACCAAAGCAAACATGTTGCTGTTGCTAATGAGTGTTCACTTGGTTACAGATTCTTCATTAAGTGTTTGGAAATGATGACATTAGGACATTCTCCCTCTCTGTACAAGTCGTAACTGCAGCAATGATTAAAATTCAGTGTGCTGAATCTTTAGTGTGATCAGTTTTTATTGGTGTGCAAAAACATTTAGACGCTGGTGGAGACGCAGGATTTGATGCCATCCCCTGAGAAACACAGACGCACCGTTTCCTCTTAATTTGTCAGAACTTTGCAAATCAGCTGTAATGTATGAACGCGAAGCCGACTCCACAGCGGCAGCAAATTAGTGACGGCAGTTTGACTGCTGAAGAAGTAGTAAAATTGAAGTTCCCTACTGGCCTTCATTACGCTCCGATGCTCTGATTCTTTCTGCAGACCTACAGCAGGAGTAAAGTGAGGGGGGTGAAGTTTACTTCTTTCATCGGAGCAGTTTTTGTATTAATGCGTGTAACAAACTGAATGTGTGAGCTGCAGGAAACTTCTGTCTGGAGCTGCATCAAAGCTCAAAAGTCAGAAAAGTACAGCACTGCAACAAACCTACAGGTAAGACTCATACGTTAAACCTTTCTGCTCGTGTTCCACCAGGTGTCCAAACGCTTTCCCTCCACATGCAGAGTTCTGAGAGAGGACGCTGAAGACAAAACAGCTTCGAGATAGAGCGGCTGATACCGTCTGAAAACGGGGGAATTGAGCAGCTGTGGAAATCCAGCAACACTCTGCTGCATTAAACCAACACTAAATGATCTCCTTCTGTGTCCCTAAACCACCCTGAACATATGCACCTCTGACACAACAGCTCCTTATCAAAGCAGAAAACTAATCAGTGAAAATTAACCAAAAAAGAGGCGAGACGAGGGAACAGGACGGTTACATCGTACGGCAGAATAAGGTCTGATTTTAGTAAGTAGGCTATGCTAATAATGATTCAACTTTAAGGAGCATTATTTGGACGTGTGCATTCAGAATGTGTGTCGTTCTTTCCTGCAGCTTGTGACATAACGCTCCCTGTCGGTCACAGTCAGCTCTGTGCTCAAAGCTGTGGTGAATCTCAGCGTGTACGGCTGCACGTAAACTTTTACTGTGGCATGTTCATGGAAAAATCTTTGTGAGAAGATTTCAGAAGTACAGGCAGAATCTGCAGGTAAGTTTAGTCGTTTCAATGTAGCTGTTCGATTATTGAGCCTCAGTAGGAAGGCCAAGTGTTGCTGTAGCGGTGCCTTCAGGGAGCAGGAGGATTTTCCAGTTCCTTTCACACATGCTCCGCGCTCCTGAAGATTTCCTGACATTGCATTTGTGAACGAAACTGCCAAACTTTTCCCCCCGACTTCCTGCAGACTTTTTCCTGCCAGCCTCCGAGTAAAACGTCTGCAAGAAGCCGATGTGTGGACGCAGCAGGTAACAGTCTAGGAAGCGAGTGAGTGGGGGGGGTAATGATGTTTATATCATGTGACCGGTGTGAGACCAGAAGAGCGGCACAGAACAGGATGATTAAAATTAAAATCATCAAGACGACGGCAGAGAAGTCTGCAGACTGGAGAGATGAAGAGAGTCGGGAGCTTCTGGCTTTGAGGATCTCAGTGTACGTTTTACGCCCCGCCTCGTCTGACAGGGAAAATGTCCCGCTGTGAGGGACGTGTGTGAAAGGGCAACTCTAGAACATGTCTTGAAATGTTCTGGAAATTGTCAGGAGGTCGTGTGTGAAAGGGGCTTTCGTCATCACCAACTCAGGACGTGGCCGCAGTGTGTGCTGCAGGCTAACGCTAAGCTACGCTGTGTTGCTTAATAATTAAAAATGTGACACGCCTACAGTCAACCTCTTTAAACAAACCACAGGGCTGTGATCGCTGTCCACGTGTGTGTGTGTGTGTGTGTGTGTGTGTGTAAAGTGCAGTCGTGTCTGTTTGTGTGTCAGCTATCAACAGGACGATCCGTTTTAAGGCGAAACAACCACAACAGCACATTAAGGAAACCACATATGTCAGCACAGGTCACGCACACACTTCCTGTAAGTCGACCCCGCGGCCTGCTGGGACGGCGACCTTGTCTCGCCCCTGACACGACCGAACAAAAGAGATGGAGATGGGGAGGGGGAGGAGGCGTGGGGAGGGGGTAACCATGAGGAGGACACGGGGTTAAGTGTGTGTGCTCTTGTAGCTCTTTGAACAGACGAGCTTCTGCAGATTTATGTCTTTTTTCTTTCCTTTAATGAGTTCATTTCTCTTCAGACACACTCAGGTTATCCCTCTCTCTCATACTTCCATCTTAATTTGAAGGATGTCTTCATTCTGTCACATTTTACAGTCCAAAATAACTCATAAAAACATGAACAAAGAGGAAACGTGCTGTTGTCCTTTACATCTTCTCCTCTCTCCTGTTTCTCTTTCATTCGTTTCATCTCCCCTCATTTCTCCTCCTCTCCATCTGCATATGTTTGTCTTTCTGTGAGGGTGACACATTTATTCTCTCTCTCATCATGTTTAAAGTATCCGCTCAGTCTTCACTTCCTGTCTGTCTGCAAAGGCCTCAGGACACACAAACAGTTACTCACAAGGAACTAAAGACCGTTACATGCCCGTCCATCTGTGTGTCAGGAAACACGAGCAAACTTCCTCCTTTTCCATATTTTAGGAATATTTCTTCCTGCAATGATCGACACAGAGCAGCAGACCTGATGTCGGCCGCTTCGTCTGCTCGCTTTCTTCATAAAGCAAAGAGAAGGAACGACCTCCTGCACACACACACACACACACACACAGAGGCAAGCAGCAGGTAAACACACACATTCTGTCTCTAATCGCCCCTCCCCCCGCGCACACACACACACACACACACACACACACACACACACACACCACCACCACCTCCAGGTGCTCATGGTTCATTTTCCCGTCACATCGTTTGTCTTCATTTCCCCGAGCAGCGAGATAAGACGTGAAAGGAGTGATACAAGGGAGCTGTGTGTGTGTGTGTGTGTGTGTGTGTGTGTGTGTGTGTGTGTGAGACTGTGTGTGTGTGTGTGACTGTGTGTGTGTGACTGTGTGTGTGTGTAACTTATTCAATATGTCGGTGAGTTCAAACAGCTGATAAAAACAGTGTAAGGTGCGATTGTTATTCCCGAACTGGATTTTTTATTGACTGCTCTTCCTGATTTTGACCAGCTCCACTTGTTATTATTTTATATTAATCATTATTATCTATTTCACTTGACCTTAAACATGTCACATGTTCTCCTGTACTATATTAACTTGGATGAAAGTCTTAAAGAACCTAAGTTTGAGCGTTGTTCTGTGTAACTGAGGAAACGGACGCTGTGAGGCAAACAGGCATGCATGATTGGAGTGGGACCGTTCCCATGTGGTGTATGTATTCTTTCTTTAACTGCATGATTAAGGAAAGTGCAGCCAGGGAGGAGATTCCCCTCAGATCATTTTCAAAGCTTCCACTCTCCGCGTGCTTTCTGACATTTCTCTGCTTCTCTTCTTCTTCTGCAGCTTCTTCTCCTGCGGTGCCGTGTGATGGCTACTACAGCGCCGTCATGATGTAACGCAGCCGACGGCGATCCAGAGAGAGCAGCTCTGTGGATAACGGCTTCATAATCACCGACGTGGTCAGCTTTTATCTGAGGTGTTAGACGATTTATACCGCGGCGGTCACACTGGGATTCTCCAGGAGAAACAAATCATGGAAACTAAGATTAAAAGAAGGAGTGGAGGGAGGAGGAGGAGGAGGAGGGACGGACAGGGAGTGAGAAAGAGGATGAAGAGGAGGTGTGTTTGCAAACCATCTGGATTCAGTCTCTGATAAGAAACACTTAGTCAGCAGGCACCTCATCACTCAGCCCCCTCCCTCGCTTGTTCTCTCGGCCTCGTGTAAACCGGTCTGAATCTTCCGGCGCTCTGCTCTAACTCTTTGCTTTCCTCCACTCGTCCTTCATGTTGGTCCACGGGAAGTGATAAAGAAGAAGTGAGTGAAGGAATGACAAAAGTTTAATGTGGGAAAAGTGGAGGAAAAGAGAGGTCAGGACGTCTCGTGGCTCGGGCTGAGGGATTCAGTGAGGAGGAAGAAGTCTCGACACAGACGCTTCCTGTTTCCCTTTTTACCTCAAACACTGATCACAAACCAGCTCTTCACTTCAGAGCAAACGACATGAAACATGTTTCCACCAATGCAGGCGAAGTGTTCGAGCTCTGCAGGCTGGACTGTCGACTCAGAGAGCTTTGTTATCAACACAACATGACTTTTAATTTAAACGCATCACAGCTGTGAAAACTTGTTTTGCAATAAGAATATGAACCTGAAAAGAATTTAATCACCAACAAAATAAGTTGAGCAGATGACCTAATAAAACTAATCAATATATATGTTATTGAAATAAAGCCCTTGTTGCTATTGCTACGTCTATAACTACCTTTTCTGTTTTACTTGCTTGAGAAGCTTTTTTCTTCTTCTTTGCTTTATCATAAATATATATATTTTGATTGTGGATTTGTGCTCTGAAAGAACTCATTATCATCAGCCAGCACAACATGTGAATGAAACATGTAATGTAGCATTATAAGATGTGAATGTAAAGAAACCGTCTCTCCGCCCTGAAACACCAGTTAGTTTAGTTTTTATCAATGATCTCATATTATCACTGACCAGTGTGCCTTAAAACACATGTACACTGTGATTGGCTTAAAGACATCCAATCAAAAAAGACGTTCAGATGGGCGGAGAAAGTGATGATAGATGTAGACATACTAGAACAGTAATGTCCATAAAGGTCTGGGGATCTGAGCAGGTCATGAGTTACAGCAGCTGCGGTCCCTTCAGCGTGTGATGCTCCTGCATGATCACTCATAACGTGACGCTCTGACTGCTCTGTTGGATTCGTCTTCACGACTCAAATAAGAAGATGTTTTTATCCAATTTGTCCTTTTGAATTAGTGATGAGGAGTGATGGTGCTGCTCCCTCACAGGAGGCTGTGTGAAAACACACACACACACACACACACACACACACACACACACACACACACACAAAGAACAAAAACAAACACACAAAGTAACATATGCACAAACTGTTTCAGAGACGGGCGAGGCAAACGTCACACGGGTACAAACCGGAGACTGTACAAAAAGATGGCCGACATGACAGCTCCCTGACAGTGAAGCCAAACCCTCTCTATCGCCCCCTGCTGGCTGGCTGCAGTATAGCTCAAAAATGTAAAAAAGTGATGACAGCTCTGTTGACAAATACGGCTCCTGCAGCTGATCAGTTCCCGAGCGGCAGAGTAGAGGAGGAAAGTCGAGAGGAAACATAACTAACACAATCGTTGCAGTTTCGATACCTGTGAACTTTAACCTCAGACCAACACTAAACAAATTGCCCCTCGGGGGTAATAAAGACATCTTTGATCCTCGGAACACAAGAAGCTGTTTGGGTAAATGTGTGTTTTGGTTAGCAGAAGTGGCTACGGCGGCTCCACCTGCCGATCTCTACTGTGCAACTCTGGTTCCAAATGACGTCACCATCACAAGATGGCGGCGCCTATCACAGGAGCTATCCTGGCATCACTTCGTACACTGAGAGCAGATGGAGACGTCGTCTATATCTACTGTCACTGACACAAACCAACGTGTTCTTAATCCCAACACCTCAAACGCAGCAGCTCGGTCAGTCACCCTGTGTTTCTATGACGCTTCAGGTAATGTCAAGTTAGCAAGGGTAAATATCCAACGTCCCATTAGATTTTCAAAATAAAGGGCCCAAGTTAGCGATAGTAAGTGTGCAGTGTCCAGAATAGTCTGCTTGAAAAAGGAATGCAACTTTGGGTTAGAAGTTTAAAATGAAGCAGTCCAGCAATGATAATATGCAATGTCCGCTTTGCCTTTCAAAATAAAAGGTTCTGCTTTGGCTTTCAAGATAATAGGTTCTGCTTTGACTTTCAAAATAAAGGTTCACGTTAGCATTAAAAAATAAGGAACGTCTGCTTTGACTTTCAAAATAAAAGGTTCAAGTTAGCATGAATAAATAAGCAGCGTCCACTTTGACCTTCAAAATAAAAGGTTCCGCTTTGACTTTCAAAATAAAAGGTTTTGCTTTGACTTTCAAAACAAAAGGTTCCGCTTTGGCTTTCAAGATAATAGGTTCTGCTTTGACTTTCAAAATAAAGGTTCACGTTAGCATTAAAAAATAAGGAACGTCTGCTTTGACTTTCAAAATAAAAGGTTCAAGTTAGCATGAATAAATAAGGAATGTCTGCTTTGACTTTCAAAATAAAAGGTTCAAGTTAGCATGAATAAATAAGCAGCGTCCACTTTGACCTTCAAAATAAAAGGTTCCGCTTTGACTTTCAAAATAAAAGGTTTTGCTTTGACTTTCAAAACAAAAGGTTCCGCTTTGACTTTCAAAATAAAAGGTTTTGCTTTGACTTTCAAAACAAAAGCTTCCACTTTGACTTTCAAAATAAAATGTTTAAGTCCGAAATAATTAATAAGCAAAGCCCCTATTGACTTTCAAAATAAAAGGTTCTGCTTTAACTTTCAAAATAAAAGGTTCTGCTTTAACTTTCAAAATAAAAGGTTTTGCTTTGACATTCAAAATAAAAGGTTCCGCTTTGACTTTCAAAATAAAATGTTCAAGTTAGCATTAATAAATAAGCAGCGTCCACCTTAGACTTTCAAAATAAAAGTTTCCGCCTAGACTTTCAAAATAAAAGGTTCAAGTTAGAAATATTAAATAAGCATCCTCAGCTTTGACTTTGAATTTAGTTTGCTGACAAACATGACATACATCATATTTGAAGACTTATGACTGCCAGTTGTTTTGTTGTGGTGGTTGTGTTCTTCCACGTCAACACACTGATGCACTGATGACGTTTGCAGTTCGGTCACGTTTAGGCGGCAAAAACAGTCGGTTTGAGTTTAAGAGAAGATCATAGTTCTGCTTTGAATAAGTACGAAAGGATGTGTGATATGTGATTAATGTGACTTGTATAAATACATTCACTTCTTTGTTGGATGGTCAAGTTTTAAAGAAGTCATCAAACTACATCACCTGATTAAAAACAGAGAGCATCGTCGTAACGACCCTGAAGGGAACCTACAGCGTCTTATTTTGAAGAGTTAGGCCGCTGACAGAGCTGCTGTTTCTGACGACTTAGGAGTGAGAGCGGGCTGCGCACACACACACACACACACTCTCACACAGCAAATAGCCTGACTCACACCAAACAATACATACACATTACTGCTCTGCTGGTGTGATGAATGAACTATAAACGTGCGTGTGTGTAATGAAGGAGAATAAAACAGGAAAAATACGGTGAAATGACAGAAATGAGACCTTTGTGCTGCAGTGTGTGTGTGTGTGTGTGTGTGTGTGTGTGAACGGCTGTAAATCCTTCTGTCTGTTCAAGTATGCATAGCTGAAGAATAATGTACTACACTATATCACTGTGCGTGTGTGTGTGTGTGTGTGTGTGTGTGCGTGGGTGGGGGGGTCCCGGGCATTTTAGGAATAATTGAGACTTTTATTTTCTGAGTAATAGCCCCATCTAGAGTAATGCAGTCCATCAGGAAAATTACTACACACACACGCACGCACACACACACACACACACACGCACACACGCACGCACACACACACACACACGCACGCACACACACACAACTATACTTACAAGGGCAGGACTCACTGACTCGCATTCATTCC